>NC_056725.1:1093889515-1093891938 GCF_019279795.1 Protopterus annectens | reverse complement strand
CCCTTCACACCTTAAAATTGACGGCTTGGCTCCTCCTCTTCGGCGATAGTCAGGAGTCATGCTTTAGATCCAGATGTTGTTCACATATTATCTTCGGCCCATAAGTCTGCTACGAAGAAACTGTATTCTAGCAAATGGAAAAGATTTGCTATTTGGGCTCAACTCAGGGGCCTGGACCCCATTTCTATTCCCGTGGCAGAATTACTAAAATTTCTGACTTCTCTTTTCAATCAAGGCTCTTCAGTTTCTACCATCAAGGTACAATTGGCAGCAATTTCTAATTTTCACGAATCCATGGACCCACCTTTAATGAGCAACAGATTGTGTAAGACCTTCTTGAAAGGTGCTGCTCTATTAAGACCTCCGATTTCTCATCCTGCACCTCCATGGGATCTCAATATAGTGTTACGCGCCTTGATTTCTTTCCCCTTTGAACCGGCAGCTACATGTGATCTAAAGTTTCTATCATGGAAGACAGCCTTTCTGGTGGCCATTACCTCTGCCAGAAGAGTTTCTGAGCTTCAGGCTTTGTCAGTAAAACCCCCGTACTTGGTTTTTCACAAAGACAAAGTATCCCTCAGGCCAAATCCTTCCTTTGTCCCTAAAGTCTGTTCTAGTTTCTGCTTACAACAATCGTTAGAGCTTCCAGTTTTTTTCCCAAAAAACTCTAACAAAGCAGAGTTCATATTTCACACATTAGATGTCCACAGACAGTTACGTTTTTATTTAGACAGGACCAAACAAACAAGGAAAACAGATCAGTTGTTTGTATCCTTTGCAGACAATAAATTGGGCAAAGCTGTCACAAAGGTCACTATTGCCAAATGGATCAGGGATTGTATTACTCAAGCTTATTTTTATTCTAACAAAGAGCTTACTGCCTCTGTCAAAGCTCATTCTACAAGGGCTATGGCTACTTCGATAGCATTTCATTCTAAGCTTGCTATTAGTGACATTTGTGCTGCGGCTACATGGTCTTCCCGCACCTTTATTTCACACTACAAATTAGATGTGGCATCTAGAGGACGAGCTTCATTTGGTTCCACAGTGCTCAGGAGTGTTTTCCAATGAGCCACCCGGGATTTAGGTGCTAGGGACGCTGTCCCATCAGTACAGAATGTAGGCGAGATAGGATTACATAACATCTTTTAGTTATGTACTCACCATAACTTTAGATGTTTGGGATCCATCTCGCCTACATTCCTAATAACCCACCCTCCTTCCCCCTTCATTGGAGATCAGAGGATATCAGAAGGTCCGAATCCTGTTGTTTCATCTTGAAACATCTAACAATGTTATATAAACAAGTTGTGCATGTGTGCATGAATGCGGACAAACAAGATCTGGGGGATTAGTGGTGGTGCATCCTGGGATAAAGATAGCTCAGCCAATAAGAGGCCTTGCTCTATAGCATAAGCATGCCAAGTCGGAGCTGAGGGATCGGCTCCGAACCCATCAGTACAGAATGTAGGCGAGATGGATCCCAAACATCTGAAGTTATGGTGAGTACATAACTAAAAGTTTTAACAAAACAGCATTCTTTTGAAAGTCATAATCTTGACTGATAATTCTAGAGATGCGAATAAATTGACTTCTGACAAGGTTCCTTTTCATAAAAAATGGATGGGAGCTAGTAAAATCAAGCAGATTATTTTTATACGTCTCTTTAATATATATAGTGGAACATATACTGTATTAGGAGGTAGTAAGTCTATCTGTGTATCTAAAAAGGAAATAGAAGACCCTATTCCAGACAAAATCAAGTTCAAAAAACCTAAACTGTCTCTCAAATCAGAAATAAAAATGTCTAAAGAAGATTGGTCACCCTTCCACGCAAAGAAAACATAGTCAATAAATCTTTTATAAATATGTACTAGATTAAAGTTCTTCAAGGTATTTAATTTTTCTAATTCCCATGTGCTCATGACAATATTAGCAAAAGCATGTGCTATCTTGGAACCCATAGCTATTCCCTTGGTTTGTTTGTATATATGTCCATTAAAGAAGAAAAAGTTATTATTCAGTACCATTTCAACTAAAATACATAATGTATTAATTATTTTTGAGAAGGTGGTGTATTTGTTAAGAAATAATCTGAAAAGTTGCATACCTTCTTTGTGAGGTATATTAGAGTATAACCCTTCTACATCCATAGTTACTAAAATACATTTAGATAACCCTTCTTTTTTGTGGAATAGTTTGTCTAAGAAAGCCCATGAATCTCTTAAATAGTAGTTGGTCTTTTGTACTAAAGGGTTTAAAACTGCATCTAAGTATTCCGCAATTTTTTCAGTTTTGTTTTTTTTGTTAGAAATGATGCGTCTAAACGGTGGGTTAGAAGCATTCTTATGGATTTTGGGAATACCAAATAATCTCCCTAGATTAGGCGAGGGGACTGACAAAAACATGTAATCTTCTAAAGA
>NC_056725.1:1093819515-1093887015 GCF_019279795.1 Protopterus annectens | reverse complement strand
AAATAGTGGGATTCGTCTATAGAGTTACATTGAAGGCATGCCCCACATTTTTTAGTATGTTCGAATCCTGTAAATGGAACAAATTTGTGGATCCTGCCACACAAGTGTTGTTTTAAGGTTTTCATGTTTTTAAAAGAAAACCTGGGTGTGGTGCCTACAATGTTTCCCACTTTTTCATCAACTGTGAGAATGTTCCAGTTATTTGTAATGGCAGTCTGTATTACGTTCAAGTTATCACTGAATGGAAGAATGATAGATATTTGTCCTGATGGTATCTTGGTAGGTGGTTATTGTTGTATTCAATCGAATTGGAAAAATATGGTTGCGCACTTGTTTCCCTAAGATGAGTCATGTTATTGTACACTCTGTTGATTTCCTTGCAAGAATAACCTCTGCTGACAAGGTCTTCTCTTAATGTATCCATGTCCTGTTCATAATAGGGGTCTAGGGTGGAAAGTCGAGAGACCCTCATTGCCTGACCCTTTACGATGTTGTTGAAGACACGTGGGTTGTGCATGCTTTGTCTATGCAGAAAGGCAGGTCTGTAGCATTCTTTGCGGTGAACTCGTGTATGCACTTCATTATTGATCTTAAATATTGTTATATCCAGGAAGTCTATTGAAGTGTAAGAATGACTCATTGTGAACTTCAAAAAAGTGCTGTTTGTGTTCAATGTGTCAAAGAATTTTTTGAAGGACTCAGAGGTACCCTTCCATAAGAAGAACAAGTCGTCCACAAACCGTTTATAGAACAAGATGTCAGTATTGCTTATTATGTAGTCATTCTCAAAGGCTGCCATGACCAGGTTTGCGTAGCTGTTCGCACAGCTTGTGCCCATCGCTACACCAGTTGTTTGTCTATAACACGTCATCAAAAAGGAAAACATTGTTTTCTAAGACCAGTTCCATCATTAAAACCAAAAAGTCTGTCTTGTTTTGTGTATACCCCATATGCTGTATCAAGTAGGTTCTAAACATATTTAACCCATCATGGTTCGGGATACAGGTAAAGAGCGATTTGACATCCATAGTTGCAAATAAAATAGTATTCAAGTTTAGATTAACCCAACTATTTAAACATGTATACAGATCCTGTAGAAATTGTTTTGAGTCTTTCAGGATAAATGGTGACTTAGCCAAAACAACTTTTAATTCATGTTCTAGGTACAGTGATATGGGTTCAGTTAGCCAGCCTGAGCCGGCTACAATGGGCCTCAGTTCAGGCTGGTATAAGTTTTTGTGAACTTTGGGTAGTCCTGATATAGTAGGTATCAAAGGACATGTAACGTTCAGATATTTATATAGTTCATCATTAATGTAGCCCATGTCCTTACATTCACATATTTCCTTGGAAATTTGTTCTTGCATATGGAAAACAGCATCCCTGTTTATAATTTCCATAGATCTCCCAGTTTTCTTTCCTAATCACAGCAACAAGGCAAAATACAAGCTCCACCAATTGGATGTGGACAGACAATTGCGTTTTTACATCCATAAAACTAAGGAACTAAAAGTCAGACCAGTTATTTCTTTCTTATGCTTTCAACAAACAAGGCCTTCCAGTTTCTAAGGTGACCTTATCCAGATGGTTATCTGATACTATTGCCTTTATTTATCAGTTACGAAATAAAGAGCTACCAGCTAAACCAAAAGGTCATTCCACTAGCATTAGCCACCTCTGTAGCCTTTCAGTCTAGTTTGCCCGTAGTCTCAGTCTGTGCAGCTGCCACTTGGGCAAACCCTCACACTTTTTTGTCTCATTACAAGGTGGATATGGTTTCCCGGAACAGAGTTTCTTTTGGTTCTACTGTTCTGAAGAGTCTGTTCCAATGAGCCACCCAGGATTTTAGGTACTAGGGATGCTGTCCCAAACAGCAAGAACGAAGGCAAGATGGACAACTTAACATAAAGAAGTTATGTACCTACTATAACGTTCCATGTTAGTTGTCTTCATCTCGCCTTCCTTCTTGCCTCCCTCCCTCCTTCCCCCTTCCTAGCGGATTGAGAGTAGTTCCTTTTTTGTTTTCACTGGCTGAGTATCTTTTATTACTTCACATGCTAGGTAATTTATGACTCTTTCCTTGTTTAGGTGTATTGGACAACCAGTTTTTAGTTAACTGGTTACTTTACTTATGTCTAGTGTGCGCCATCACAAACGAGATCTGGGTAGCTGATGCTGGGCATTCTGGGATAAGGGGTAGCCTCGAGCCAGTAAGCAGCTCTCAAGTTATAGAAGATGGCCGAGGCAAATAACATGGAACGTTATGCTAGGTACATAACTTCTTTTTCTATTCTGTCTGTCCTGATATGTGCATTTAGGTCACTCATTATCAAGAGCAATTCATGTTGTCCTGCTTTATCTAGTAGGTCCTGCAGCTGCTGTCTGAATGCATCTTTCTTTCACTGTCACAATGCTGCTGTGGAGCATAGGCCAAGATTATGAATAGTGCCCTATCCTTGTACTAGAGCCTGATTGCCATGAGTATATCACTAATTCTGATGACATCCCTCAATGTCTTCTGAAGCCTGTCCCTCACCATAATCAGCACACCATTTCTAGTCTGTCGTCCTCCTTAGTACTAGACTCTGGATCCCAAGTTGAATGTCTTTGCTGCATTGCCCTTTCATCTTGTCTCATAGATATGTTGGATATCCAACTTTCTTTTTACCATTGTGTCATCAACTTTTAAGCTGTGTTCTGTTAGTGATCCTATATTTCAGTGTATCAGTCCTCATTTCATGTTTGGCAGGATGATTTGTTTTTACGTACAGCTTTCAACAGAACTATCCTCGCTAACCCAAGCTGGACAACTGGACACCATCTGGACATTGCCGGGCTTTATGGTGGGCACACACTTGCCACTAGTGGAATATACACTTGTCCCACCATTAACATGGGTTGCTGGCATAGGTCAAAATATGATAGGCACTCAACTCACTTTTCAACAGTAAATACCAGTGCCCTTTTGGCAACATTAGTCTACACAGTGGAATCACCTGCAGTCTTATCTTACACAGGTGAGTGGCTAGCCCTGCCATGGCAGCCAATTTTGAGCCATGTTCTCCTGTGTAGAGGATACCTCACACCACTCTAGGCACAATCTAGTGTCTGTGCTGGTGCCACAACTCCATTCTTGGTAGAGTTTGCTGTGGAAACAACATATTTTTATGAAGTGGGAAGAACTCCAGAGAGAGACCAGAGAGAACATGCAAACTCCATTCAGGCAATAGCCAGAGGTCAGGATTGTACCTTGTGCGTGGGAGGTGAAGACTGTAGCCATTGCATCAACAAGGACAAGTGCAGAAGGACATACAATAAAAATTCTGTTTTGATTTGGAGGTTGGGGAGTAACCCTCCTGAAACTAGATATGTGTATCTTGGCCAACTGTATCCTTCCAGAAATATCTTTAACACCCAGGAATCTGCAACGATCTGTTAGTGGGTTAATGTACAGAGATAGTTGCTAGGACAGATTTTGTGAGATAGAAGCAGGAGAGGATGGGAAGGAGTGGGAGAAAGAATGCTGATATATTCATTCTTAAATTGTAGACTCTTAAGGAAAGGATCCATGTTTCTTTAATCTTCCTCCTTGTAAACAAGTTGCTTCGTCTTGAAATCTGAACTTTGTGCTGGGGAATGTTAATGGTGTTTCCATCTGAACCTGCACATCAAGTAAAGTTGAGGAGCATTACATGGAAGGCTGTTCTCATTGCTCTAACATCTGCAAGAAGAATATGTGAGTTGCAAGTTCCCATGGTGGGTGAGCCCTCTCTGGTCTTCTATAGAGATGGAGTCGCATTAAGAACAAATCCCTCATTCATGAGTCAAGCCATGAATCTCCATGTTTTATGTAGGTCATCAGAACCAGAGAGAGAGGATTACACATACTCTGTGCATAGCTAGCTCCAGTACTATTTTAACAAAAAAAAGTATTTTAGAATAGCGGATCACTGGCTGTTTATTAGGATGGGGACAAAGAAAGGGCAACTCATATGAAAACAGACTGTTTTGAGATGGTTGTCCATTGCTGTTATTTTCTGTTATTCCAACCATGGGAAATGTATTCCTGGCAGTATCAAGGTACATTCTACTAGAACATTGGCACCTACAGTGGCTTACTGGAAATGGATGGACTCTAGAAGCATTCTAGAGGCAGCAACATGGTTGTCTGTCCATACCTTTATAGAGTATTACCAACTGGATTCCTTTTCTGGATTCAGGGCTAGCTTTGCTTAGAACCCTTATCCTTCCTCCTCCCACTGTAGATGGGCTTTAGTAATCAACGCATATAGCCAAAGGCTACTGCAGCAGTAAAAATGATGACTGTAGTGCAATTGTGTAAGGTGCACTTACCATAATAATAGATGCTCAAATTCCTCACTGTTGCAGTTGCTGTAACTACCTGCAGCCCCCTGCTTCTTTTATAGTTGTTGAGGTATAAAGTTTTGTTACTGTTCTTATCTTTTAAAGGCTCAAGATGAGCAAGATATTTCTATTTAGATGTGAGTATAACACAAAGGAAAGATGGCTTCTCTTCAAAATTATATAGGAAAGAGTGCTGGAAAAACACTCTACTGTCTTTTGACAGTATGCATCCCAGATACACCTTCCCTAATATAGTACAGGGACAGGTTAGCAGAACGTCCAGGATCAGCATGGATGATACACAATTTGATAGAGAAGTGAATAAACTTAAAGAATGTTTTCAAGAAAGGGGCTACAAAGAGACAATGGTAAATATGGTAGTGGAGAGAAGTAGACCTCATAGGCACAACAGATATAGACCATGGATCAATCGGACACAGAGTGTCTCGAATGATACTCAGGCTAGAAACCCCATGCAGAGTAGACATAAGGTGATGCTAATCTATGGTAGTAACATCAGGGGAATCTGCGATATCATACGCAAAAACTGGAATATCATTACCAGTAACACCGGTCTGAGGGATAATAGTGGGTACAGGCCCTCAATTTGTTTACAGGAGAAATAAAAACTTGAAGGATATGCTTTGTAAAGAGAGAATAGCTAATAGTGGCAAATCCTTCAAGAATACTGCGGGCACTGTTCCTTGCAGGTCCTGTAAGGCCTGCATTTATATTAACAAGGAAACGATGTTCAAACACCCATTTAATGGCAAAACATTTTTTCTGAAGGGAAGGGCGACATGTAGGACGACAGATGTGGTGTATTTGGCGGAGTGTCTGTTCTGTCCTAGCTTCTACATAGGGAAGACCAACAATATGTTGAAACTTAGGATTTTACAGCACATGTCATGTATAAGGAATTGTGATGAGCACAATGCTCTATTTAGGCACATAAGGGACAACCCAACACATGGTTTTAAGTTCAGGGTAATAGCTAATATAAAAGTAACCAACAGGGCAGGGGCGGCTCGTGGCATCGGGCTGCCGGACTGCAGCCCCCTCAGCTAGACAGCTGAGTTGTTTATTTAGTTTTTTTATGTTAAAAAAAAAAATAATAAAATCTGATTTTGTACTGAAAATACTTAAATTTCGAGTCCGTGACTCGAAATTACGTGCATGCGCATTGCGCGCTTCAAACGCAACAGCGTTTTTTTTTTTTTCTAAATTCTTGCTGGGTTGCTGCAATGTTTACATTGCAGCCCGGAGAAGCAAAGAAGGCATCATTCTGATGCCCAGAACTTCCCAGAAATCTATGCGGTTGACTCACAAACCGCATAGATATGGAAGGGGCTCGGACTGCGACGTCCGCAGGCACGTCATGACGTGCTTGCTGGGCAAATGCTGCTGATTGGTTGTCGCTCTCTTCCCGGGCTTTATGTGCTGGGAAAAGAGCGAGAATCAGTCAGCAGTTGTTGGCTTCGGAATCGAGCTTCAGTTTTCCTTGCTTGCTTTGTTGTGGTCGTGGTGGATTGTTTCGTTTCGTGATTATTTTACTTTTTTTTTGTGAATTTTTATTTGTTTTGTTTCTGATTTGGAATCGGTTTTTGGGTGGATTTTGACAGCGCCTGACCTGTAGAAGAACAGAAGAACAAGAAGAAAAGTACAGAGTGAAGAAGGTGCAGAATTAAGTAAGTAACACAACTATTATGTAAATAGTGATTACAGCTATGATTTGCATTTATGTTCTGGCGTCTGGCGATCTCTGCTTTGGAGAATGAATGTTGATTTGGACACACGTGACACAAAAGTGCAGTTAATTTATTATTTAATATGCTGCGTAGTTGGGAATAGAAGGGGAAATAAGATATATAGAGAGATTTAGGAGAGAAAAAAGTGGGGAAGGCACTGGAATACCTCAAGGAGGATGGGAGTCAGGAACTAGGACATACTGTGAGGATGAATTTAGGACTGTTGCTTGAAAGATGGGTCAGTGACTGAAGTGTTTTGAGTTGTTCTATGATTTATATATTGTTATTGAACAGATGTAATATTACCCAGTACAAATAAAAACAATGGAGGATAAGGACAGAGTAGGTAGTTTTAGCTAATGGGAAAGAGGAGGTGGTTAAATTGTTTATTTTATGGGAATATAACCAGTTGAAATATATATGGGAGGAGATTTTGAAATTATGGAAAGCACATATAAGAATGTTGGAATTTAAAGGAAGGAGTTTAAAGGCATACTGATGCAATGGAGAAAACAGGATACAGGACAGAAGTCATGAACATCTTAGGAAATGGATAACGGGATTATTATGGGGAGTGGAAGAAGAAACAATAAAGGTAACAACTGGCAGCAATGAAAGGGTTTATAAGTTCTGCATTTAAAAGATCGGGGAGGTCAGAGGTGTCAGGGTATCAGAGGTAGATGAGGGAGTATAACTGTAGACTATGTAAATATTGGTAATGTGTAGGGAAAGTTGTGTGTGTCCCAACTCCCTCTGTACAACAGAAAGCCCAAGGAGGAAGGGTAATTGCAACTTTGGGTTAATATAGAACATTAAAAAGGATTCAGGTAGCACCAAATCTAAGGGGTGATTGGGAATAAGAGAACAATGGGGAGGAACAGAGAAGATTTTTCAGAACAAGATACAGGGGAGAATAACTGGGGAAAGAAGGAAAAACATAACAGCAGGTCTGCTATTAGCCTGGCTAAAGGCAGATAGCTTGTTAGAATGTGCTGGGTAGGTTCATAGGTTCATACTAGGCTATCTGCCCTAGGGCATTTATAAGCCTAGCCAGAGTGTGTGTGGCTTTCACCACCCCTTAGGATGAGAATACTATACCCATTAGTTTGCTGTGCCTCTGTCCAGCAGTGATACAGAGATGATTCCCGGGGTAAACCTACGATCACCCATCCACTCGTCAAGATTTCTCTTGAACAGAGTCAGTGAGGGGCTCTGCCTCACATGGACTGGGATTCTGTTCCATAGTGTAGGGAATCTCTGGGTGATGAATCTGTCCCTCCAGCACGTCCTATTTATATCCGTGTTGAGGTTTAAGTCTCTTGCTCTCGTGGCTCTGGTGGATTTGGATTTTTTGAGGTGGAGCATGTCCATTAATTCCGGATTGGACATGGCCTTGTATGTCAGGCACAGATCACCTCTGAGCAGACGGTATGCGACTGAATAGAGCTGGAGTTTCTTCAGTCAGGCATCGTATGACATATGTTTAGGGTACTGGCACAATGCAAGGTGGAAAGACAAAAGGGATAAATAGCATGGCTAGGCAGATGAAGATGAAATGCAAGGATCAAGCTGGTTAATCAGAGATTGTTTTATTTTGGTGTAAGAATTCTACTGTACTATTTGCTTCTAGATACTTATAGAACTTCATTTTTAGGTACATGGATGTTTGTTTTCAGTGAATATGTTCATGGATGTAGGGAAGAATATCAAGTAATATCATGTAAGGGGCAGAATCTGATACATAATTGTGTGTGTGTGTGTGTGTGTGTGTGTGTGTGTGTGTGTGTGTGTGTGTGTGTGTGTGTGTGTGTGTGTGTGTGTGTGTGTAAAATGCCCCAGGTGCTACATGGTGGCAGGTAGAGAATAAGACTTGAATCCTGTACCCAGATGGCAAGAGCCTGAATTCCCTACTCACCACCATTTGTAAAAATGTTGCAGATTTATCCCTCATACTTGTTCTGTTCCTCATAAAATCTGTAGTTTCTGTATTTTTGTGTCCTTGAAATGCCAGTAGTGCATTGGTGCAGTGGCAGCATTGTTAACTGACAACTACATGTTCTCTGGTTTGATTCTTGGCTGGGGTGCCTTACTTTCTGTGTGGAGTCTGTATGCCCTCCCTGTTTTTGTTTCCTCTAGTGTCCTCCCATCTTCCAAAGACATGTGTCTGGAGTGTTTCTCCCTGGGCCTCTGCTAAAATTAGCTTTTGTTCCAAGTCGGACTTTCCTGGTTAAATGTTAAAAATGACACGCATTTGAATATCAGACTTCATATTCTTCAGAAAGTGCATGGTAACACAAAAGCTTTTATTCTAGCAATTTTCTAAGTGTATAAGATGGATATTTGAAATTTGTCCCTATTTCTGGGACTGTATTCCCCCATTATTGGGTTCATCCAGGTTTTGTGCTAAGGTTGAGAGCTATGGTAAGAACTGAATCCACGAAAATGTTTGGGGCTATATTCCCCGTTACTGGCTTTGTCTGGGTGTTTTTGCTAAGAGGTTGAGAGCTATGGTGAGAACTGAATGTTTGAGGGCTGTATTCACCCATTATTGGCTTTGTTCAGGTGTTTTGTGCTAAGAGGTTGACAGCTGTGCTATGGTGAGAACTGAATTCACTAAATGGTAGCCATTTAAGTTTCCGTCTTCCTGTTTCACAAAATAGCTGATTTGGCATAGTGGTATGTTGCTCTGACTGTTTTGCACAGGGTCCTGGGTTTAAGGCTTGGCAGTGAAATGTATGGTGGTAACACAGCATTTTATTCTAGCAACTTTCCAACATTATACAAGTAATATTTAAAATGTGTCCCTGGTTTTTGGGCGTTGGTCCCCCTCCCCACAATAAACTTTGGCTTTTTCCAGATTTCTTTGTGCTGCAAAGTTCAGAGATACAACTGAGTAATTAGATTTTACAAGGAGCTGAGAGCTGCAGAGGAGCAAAAGTTTAGTACTGCTTATGCTGAATCTGCTTGCATTATTAATAGCACAACAGGTAGTATGTTTGCTTTTGATGCAGAAGGTTGTGGGTTCTAATCCCACAGTAGATAGATGCATTGCTGATAACTGTACTGTATTGCAAAAGGGGTGGATGCTGCACTCCTTTTTGGCGAAGATACCTAGTAACTATGAACCTGTTATCAGTTTGCCATCCATTCCCTATTGCACTATACCTCTCAACTGTCCAGATTTTTGCAGAATGAATAGATTTTTGCTTCTTATTTTTAGTTTGTTCCTCATAAAATTTGTGGTTTTCTGTCAAATCCATTTAGGAATGAAGTCACTAAATAATGACAGACACTGAGTTTCAGACTTAATAACCTTCAGAAAAACGCATGTTGTTTTTTTACAGCAAGCAGGTTTTTTACAGCAAGATCTGTTATTCGATCAACTGTCTCAGTTTATACAAGAGCAATTTTTAGTACTGTTTATATGTTCCCCCCCATATATTTGGCCTTGTCCATATTTCCTGCATTAACAGGTTGAGAGGTACATGCAAACAAATTGCTTTATAGAATTAGGCATATCCAAACCTCTCAAATGTTCCCAATTTTGGCTCAAAATGTTGCTCTTCCCCTAATAATCCCTCTGCAAAATGGCAATTTTGGAAGAAAACATGGAGAGTTTACAATTAATAAATAACTGTAATAATCAGTTATAGATTACTTTTATTTCAGAAATGCATGTAGATTCTTTTATTTTGTAGATTCTTTTATTTTGTCAGCTGCTCAAGTTAGCAGTACTAATATTAAAAAGTGTCCCTTCTTTGACAGGTTCCCAGCTGTATTGTGTGGCTAATTTATATTTTTGAATCACATTTTTGGTCCATTATTCATAAAATTTGTGGGTTTTTTTGGCAAATCATTAAAAACTGAAGTTAGAAAATAATGACAGACATTTCAGTTTCAGATTTCATACCTTTCAGAAAATTCATACTAATGCAAGACCATCATCTTTCTAAGTTTATAAGAGCAATATTTAAAAATTGTCCTTATTTTTGGACCTTTGTCCCACTTCTATGTATGGCTTTGTCCAGATTTCTTGCTCTGAGGTTGAGAGGTATGACAAATGTGTCAGGGCCATCGCAGTCAGCCAGAGACATTTCAAATTGTGACATACTTGTTGCACCCACTCACCCATGTATGACTCTGGATGTGTCCAAGCAAGGCAAGGAGCAGTTATGCAGTGTAAATGTGCAGAATATCCCCCCCCCCCATCCAAGGTAGACACAAGTACTACAATGGCTTTTCATCTGTCCTTGATTTTTCAGAATGTTCTGGTTTCTGTCATATTTTTATACTGTTGATTTATGCACTGCCAGTCATGAGCGGACAGGTGATCTGCTGTGGTGACCCCTAACCGGGAAAAGCCAAAATAAGAAGAATTATTATTCAGAAAGTGCCTGTTGCTCTGTGTTTAAGTAGCAGTGCTTTAATGTCCATCTGGTAAGCTTGTCTGAGATTGTAAGATGCAAGTACGTTTTAATAAACAATACTGTTAAAGAATTGCCAACATTGAAAGCCTTTCTGTTGCTGCCATGCAGAGAATACTTACATAACAAGATAACATATAGGCCTTGGGTATTGAAATGCATATGACAGTATTTGTAATAAAGGACAGGATTACATTATTTTAAGAGCTCATTACAGGCTTTACCTGCAAACTAGACGGAATGCCAGTCTATCATGTGTGGTCCATATCCTTTGCAGTAATCCTTTAAGCAATGTATGTTCAGCTTGTTTCCTGTTTGCTTTTCATTTTTTACTTTGATCATGTTTTCCCCATAAAACAAGTAGATAGTTCTTGTCAGGCAGCAGGTCTTTTATGGATAAGAAACATTTTTACAAGTGGAGGGGGTATCACAGAGATTGCTACTTTCAGCATGTTACTTGTTACTTTAATAAAGCTGAATATAAATTATAATTAGAACTGGAGTACAAAGAGAAGTGGTTTGAGTTGACCGCTGCTTGTTTTTCTTATACTTGATTTTGAATAGCATTCCAGTAATGTATTTAAAAAGTAATTAATTTTTTCATGCTTCACAACCTTTTTGTTTCCATCTAGATATTAAGTAAGCTGTCATGCAGCCAGTGGATTGAAATATGTTTTTCTTCTACACTTCATTTTGTCTTGATTGAACTCTCATAATGATGGTTTGGCACCCAGGGCAGAGTATTTAATTAAAGTTATAGTTTTTGTAGTTTTTGAGCTTAGCCCCTCCCCTTTCGAGTTGGTCACACCCATTCTCATTGACCCCACCCATTCAGCTGTCTCCTGCAGCCCCCCTTTGATTTGAAGTCACCAGCCGCCACTGCAACAGGGGGGGGGGGGGCATCAACTAACTGAATCCAAATGGATTTTGGAGATGACAGCCCATAGGAATCCAGGGCTGAATGATGTGGTCCCCCTTAAGCCAGCCCTTAAGAATAGGCGGGCTTTTTATTAGATTCCTATTGGTTGTAATGTTTTTTAAATTACTTTGTCAATCTGAGGAATTTTATCTGATGAAGGGCCATAGCCCGAAAGCGCTCATCTTCTATTTGTATTTGTGCTACAATAAACCCTATTTTTGGTGAAACAGCAGTATCCAGCAGCGTTTTTTCGTATTGAAGATATTTCTCTTTGTGTTAGCAAGAAACTCCTGAAATTATCTCCTCTCTGACTGATTTCACTGTAAGGGGTTAACCAATTGGCAGTGAGAGTGTAGGTATAGGATGGATCCAGAGCTTTGTGAAGCTGGCCGGTGATTGTATCCTGGGCAAGATACAACCCCACATAGCGAAAGGCTACAGTAGCAGTGAGGAATTTGAACTACAGTTCTATGGTAAGTGGAACTTGCACAACTGTATATTTTTCTTTTAAGGGTTGTGAAGTGCAAAACTGAAGTATAGCTAAAGATGGTCAAGTTATGGGTGAAATTGCTCTTAAACTAGGTTTTGTTTAATGTGATTGTAGTAATATAGCACTATAAGAAATTGGAAATGGGAAGGTGGGGGTAACTGTTAAATTAGCTTGGGCTAGTAAAGCATCATTGGAATGGGGAAATACTGTTATAAATCATGGACTGTAAGGCTATGATTTAATGAGTTAAGGATAATGTTCAGCTGGATCTTGTGCATATACATATATCTACATATTCGTATGTGTGTGTGTGTGTGTATATATATATATATATGTATAGTGTGTGTGTGTGTGTGTGTGTGTGTGTAACATGTTGGTGGCGGTACAGCAGCATTAAAACTGTTATTGGGTTGGGAAAACAGTCCTTTTAGACTGAAATGAATAGGTAGACAAGCGTAACATCATTCCAGAGAACAGAAGGCTCAGAGTGGTAGGAAGAGGAAAAATAAATGTAGTGGAAGCAATAAGAGAAGCAAGAGTAGATCTTGGCAGTTCATTTTGATCTAATTCTGTGAATAAGTCCCACTAATGTAAACAAAATGAATCAAGTGGGTATTGTTTATCTAAACTTTATCAAAGTTGTTGGTATTCTACCTTACAGAAGGTTGACTAGGAAAATTAAAGGATGTATGGTAGTTCTCAAAATGGCAGAGAGAAATGCATCAAGCAACAAAACTGACAGGTTTGTAGCAGTTGATGTTAATGGGGGGGGGGCACCACATAGAGAAGTACCATGCAGTTTAGTGCTGGGACTGTTCCTTTTTGTGTAGGGTGTCAAACTGTTTTTCAGGACCAAGATCACCTTGTGCTGATGCCCAAGTTCATGTATGTGCGTGCTACAGATGGTGGAAGAGAGAGATGGAAGTTGGGATTTAATGCAAAACAGTACCTTAGTATGCACCGCAATGGTGAAGACCCAAGAAAAAAGATCAGATGACAGGAGAAGGAACACGAACTAGGGGCAGAAATTGCCCTTCCATTGATGTAATGCTTGCAGTGTGAAAGGTTGTATAAGGCTGGGGGAAAATAATATGAAATCCAGATTGTTCAGATTTCATTTTACAGAACATTTAGTAAGGCCAGTGTTTTGTACAATTCTGGAGGGCATGCTGGTTTGGTAGAAAGCTGGCTGCAGTGCATTGTCAAAGTGATGGATATGAAGAAGGCTGGAGTATGAGCAGAGACCTAAAAAGTTGAGCATATATATGTTGAGGGAGAGAGACGCATTTTTGGGATAGAAGTAGAAGAATGAAGTTAGAGATGAGGGGCAGAAGGGAACGGGGTGCCATGAGCAGCAACCTCCAGAGAAGACATTTTAAGTTAGACTTGAAATGTTATGTCCCAAAGATGGTGGCAGGGTCTCGAAATGTATAGTCTGAGGCTGTGGTATTGTCTTAGTCATGAGGGGAGGTTTAGTGCTGCTTTAAGAATACCAAAGGATGGGGAAATGTAGTGAAAGGGACAGCTTCCACAGCATTTGGATGAGCTTCATGCACCATGCGTCTATTGTAGTCATACTTTGAGAAAACTTGAACATTCTGTAAAGAAAGCAAATACTGAGATAGTAAAGATTCAGTTATGCTTATTGACTGACTGAGGCTGCAACCATGTCTTTATTACTGTTATACTTACAAGTTAGTGGTCAAACTTCATTTGCAGACGTCTGTGATAAAGTTTGCCGAGGTCAGTTGTTTGAGGTTTTTGTTCATTCCTTCTTTATCAAGTCATCACTATACAGTTTTGAAAAAAAATGATCATTTGTTGAATTTAAAATCATATGAAATTTACACTTGTCACTGTGCGCTGACAGACAGATCTGTAGCTCAGACATAGCTAAGTAAGGTGATATGACGTTTTGTTATTTATCCTTTACTGCTTTCATTTGGCCTTGCTGTAATATAGAAATTCAGTCCCACCACAGTCTGCCCATGTGTTTAGTCAGCAGAGCTGGATCACTATTTGTTCCTGTTAGCTGAACTATAGCAGTGTAAAGGTAACCTCATTGCCCATAATTTTAAGGGTAGTACAGCTGGTAGCTTCTGAACAGCAGTTGTACAACAGTGTTGTGATGGATGCATGAGGTGTATATTAGGAGGGTTGAAGAGCACATCTGTACATCTCTGCCGAGAGGTGTAGGTGCATTTCCCACAGCTAGCATCTGATGTAGTGCATTGTGATTAACATGGTCATAAAAGAAGTAGGTGATAAAGATGCTAATGGGCGATAACATATTAACAGTAGTGCTGATTTTAGACAATGTACTGACGAAGTAAATATTTCAAGTCATCAGTATTCTGTTACCATTTTTACTCGGATGTTAATCTTTTGAAATAAATTTGACATTGACTGAGTCATAGTGTTTGGTCTGTTTGCTGTAGCTTAAGACTTGCATCCTTGTGAGCTCTCCTGTGCAGGCCTAAGGGAGTTAAAGAAGTCAGCCCTGTGGCTGGTGATGTAATGCTCTGCTGGACAGCCTGGTGCATCTGCTGTATTCTGGCATTTCCCCTGCTGCGCAAGTTGATCAGGTCTGTCTTTGTGTCTTGATCCGTCACAGCACTGGTCATCTTTGCTCCTTGGTAAGCTGCAGATGAACTATTTCTGCAGAGGAGTGAAGCAGATGCTATGAAACTAGTGTATTCCCAGGAAATTATTTACGCTACACAGCAGGAATAAGAAGGTTAATTTAGCTGGAAATAGGTCTCCTTTTAACCTTTATAATTCAGGCTGTTTGATTTGAGGTTGTCAGAGTTGTAATATTCGTGCTAGATGAATTTGGGTGAAGCATCTGATCCTATGTTTCTCAGTCTAAAGCACCATATGTGATTCTACGTGTTCTCTCTCTAAAATGTGTTGTGATATTTCGGGCTTTAAGTGGATCAGTTTTTGAAAAAATTAGAATGGTAGAGCCTTATGCTAGTTAAATACAAGCAGCAGTCGTAAGTATATAATTTAACAATTCCAATTTATCCTGCGTGTGTGTGTATGTGTGTGTGATATATGTATGTATATATGTGTGTATATGTGTATATATATATATATATATATATATATATATATATATATATATTGCTGCTTACTGAGAGTTTTAGTTGCCTTGCCTATGACTGCAAGTGGTATGCACTGGATCATTTTACTTAATTTAAAACAGTTATGCTGTTTTAATACAGAAATCATTGCGTCCTTGCTTTTCTGTATGATGTAGCTGTGGCAAGTGGGTTGCAGGTTTTCTTGCTTATGCTCTGAGCTGCATATAGGTGACAGAGCTCACTGTAGCAGGTGGGTTGAGAGTGTTGTGTTTATCTTGACATGAAAGTAAAGCTCAAAAAGACTTGTTCCATTAACTGTACACACTGGTTCCTATTAAAACATAATAGCACAAAATTATATAGAACACTAGCTGGTTCACTTAAGCGTAGTTCCTTTCATGGTAAGAACATATTTGAGAATGCTAGCTCATGACTAAATTGATTTCCTGTCCTTGTTTCAGCTAACACCAAGTAAAGTGAACAGCCGTGTCTCAAAAGCAGTGGATTATATCCAGATTCCTTTAGGTATTTATTTTCATCTCTGGCAGTGTGTTTATATGTTATGGTTAAAATCAGTACTTCACTCGTTATAGGTTGTGGTATTCTGTAATATTCAAGGAGCAAGTGGGTATCGTAGTGGAGTCTCCAAATCCTACTAATGGGTAGACGATCCAAGTCAGTTCGAGGTGGACTCTGTTATGATGCAGCCATGATTTTAAAGGCTCACTTTGAGGATGTCAAACTGTGGACATTTCCCTTAACATCTGTTTAATCAAAAAGATGGGTACTTGGGTATTATCGCAACCAGATTGCGAAGCGGTAGAATTCCTTATGCTTTCCCGAAAACTTGTCTTAACCTTAAAAGGGGTGTGTACACACCCAAGTACTACTGTCACAGTGGGTATGTGGCAGGAAAATGAGAGACAGTCAAGTCTTCTGCTTGAGGGTGACGTGCCTCATTGCGTCTTTGAACTCTGCTGTAGTACACTGCATTAGAAATCATGCATTCCTCTTTGCAACCTTAGCAAAGGGAAGTTGCACAATAATATTCCGTCTAAGTTTTCATGGCCAGTAATCATGAAAAGCCAAGGTGCCTGGAAGGAATACTGAGTAATGGGCCGGTGATTCCTCAGGGAAAGCAGCCTTTCCCCCCAGCAGAACTCCTGTGCAAGGCCCATTACACTTTATCCCGCTTCACAGACAAACTACTGTTTATCTGAACTTGTTGACTCCGATCACCCAGTTACAATACAAACAACAGGGGCTGTAAATTGTAAAAGAGTCCCAGAAATGTCTCCCAAATGTAACAAACATTCTGGTCTCGCCATGTACAGGGCTTTGAAATGGGCTGGTAGTATTGTTGGGAATGTGGTGAGTTTCATCCGTCTTAACATTACCGATGACTGTGTTGTGACACTCATCTGTATAGCTCGGGAAGGGATACTCACCGGGAAGAGGAATTGTGGCATTATTCATCTTCCTATGTAAACAAAATGTCTGACCAAGTACTTAAGTTTACACACCCCTTCAAGTAACCACACACCGTTTTAAGAAAAACATTACAAGTCATGCCGCTTCACGATCTGGTTGCGATAATATACAAGCACCAAGAGACGTTTGTCCATTTTATTGCTGATACTTCCTGAAAATGGGACATTTTTTTGCACTGAATGGGGTTGCTACTGTATAGAGAGCTTTGTAATGATTGCTTACAAAACAACAGAATAATGTGGATGGGATCTTGCCTTATTTCTTAATTTTGCAGAGAACAATATGAATGGAATCTTGCCTTATTTCTTAATTTTGCAGAGAATAGCTCCATTTTTGTCTTTCATATCATTTAATATTTTATTACACATACACATTCATACACCAACTATTGATTTCAAGTTTTTCTGACTCCTTAGGTTGAATCCTAGTATTTTATACTATAATCCAGAGTTTTTACTTTAAGCTTCCCATTAGAACTCATTACTTTAGCTAGTTTTTTTTGTGCCTGCAAAATGTAGTACTTAATTGTTCCTTTGATGGCTTTAAATTAAAGCATAGTATGAAGTACTGTTTTGTTTGGGCACAGAAGATAAGGTTGCCTCCTGTCCCTATTTTGCAAAGGTGAGTCAAAAGATCATCTGTCAGAAAGCAAAAAATTTCCAAGACTACTTAAATCTGATATTGCTGTGTACCTCATGTAAGGCTACCATGTTATCTAACAGACCAACTGTGGACATCCCATCCAAAAACACAAAGAAAAGCCTATGTTAGAAGGGACAGTGTGGGGTCACTGACATAACCATCAAGTACTTCTAGACTCTAGGGCATCGTGTCCTGAGGCACTTGTAAAACCCCCTATGCCAGGCCTTTGTCAGTGCCCCTCTGGAGGCCACCACACTTTTGGAAAATGTTTCTTCCCAAACTAAGACCCCCTCAGATGTTGAGTGTAGAAGCTTCTCTGTGGCCATCTGAATCTCATTCCCATCTCCTATATCTGGGGAAAGCATGTGGTATTCTTGCTCCTTATACATAAAGGTGTCCATGGTTCCCATATTGAAGTTACAGTGCCTTCCAGAGACATTGAAGGGGCCAGCGCATCTTGGCCCAAGGCAATAAAATCTCAGACGTCCTCTATCTTGCCTCAACCTGTACTGAGAGAAACACACCCCTTCCTCCTACCCAGGCCCCCTCCCAGAGCCTCATGAGACTGGCACAAACTTTCATGGTTTTCCTTAAGAACCCGCAGTCTGTTGCAAACAGTGAGTCAGGGTCTCGAGCCCCAGCCAGAAAAGGAATAGGGAAACATCCCCCTTTGAAGAATCTTGATTTTTCAGACTTAGAGGTGGGCAAACTGGTTAATGCAGACCAGGTATCCACCTCTGTTCTTCTATGTCTGACACTGGGAGCACCCTGTCTTGTACCTCCCCACCAAAGGATTTCTCATTTGGAGACTCAACAGAACAGAGGACTTTATTCAAGTGGGAAGTGAAGGATAACTTGGATGCCTAGAAAAGAATCGGAGAACCTTTTGAGTTACTAGAGCCTAAACCTTTTGATATTTTAAAAATAAAAAAAAAAATAAAAAAATAAAAAAAAAGACCAATTAGATGTTATGGCAGGCTGCAACAAACTCCACTTTCCACAAGTTATTAGCGCTTTCATCCACCTTTTATTTTACGTGAACTTCTTCAGAAGGGTTTCTTCAGAAGGGTTTCTGAAGAAGTTCACATAAAATAAAAGGTGGATGAAAGCGCTAATAACTTGTGGAAAGTGGAGTTTGTTGCAGCCTGCCATAACATCTAATTGGTCTTGTTTTTTTATTTTTCAAGTTTGTACGTTTCTTCCTTTTTGGGATTTTCCTTTTGATATTTTAGTTATCAAAGCCTTTGATTCTTCAGTGCATCTAGCGAGTTGGTTTTCCGGCTCCCTTTTTTGTGGAAGCCTGTGCATTTCTGTAAGGTCATACATTCATGTAAGACATTGTGTAGAAACCCAAGTGCTGATTCAACTGTGGTGTCCATGGACAGCAAAGGATCCTCTGAGTCTGAAACTAAAAAATCCCATCCCATCCCAATGACTGAGAAAGCAGAGTACTTGACCAGCTGGGAAAAAGTTTTTCACCTCAGGCGCACTGGCCTTTTGGGCTGTAAATTGCTTGTTTCCTAGGTACCCTCATGTTACAATTTAAAGACCAGGTGTGAGAAATAGACAAACACCTAAGAGTTTACTGAAAAAAAAAATCCCTCATACTCTTCCACAGACTGCTGTTAGGGAAAGGTTAATTTGTTTTTTTGCTTTCTTATAATTAGTATTGTTTCATTGCCTTTTGTTTCATTGCCTTCTATTTGTATATTGTAGGGTATTTTGTTTACACTGTGTTTTACTTGTATTCTGCTTTCAGTTGCATATTTAAACTAGGGAAGAGACCACAGTTGTGTCTCTTGAGTCATACAGAAGTTAGTACAGGTCTGTTAAGGTTAATACCTGTGTACTGAGGGTGTAGCTAATAACTAAACCTCCTACTTAAGGGATAAAATAAAGCATTTTCAAGATTTTACTGGAAAAGTTCACACGAACTTCTGTGACAGAAAGGTTAGTTTTTGCTTTCTTGTAATTGTAATTTGTATTTCTTCATTGCCTTCTTCTGTTTTCTATATTGTGGTGTACTTTCTTTACACTGTGCTTTACTTGTAGACCACAGCATTGTCTCTCTTGAGTTATTCAGAAATTAAAATTTTCCCCACATTGCCACCCTGGTCCTGTTGTGTTTTTAAGCTCAGCTGCTTCTCTAGCTGTCCACCACTTATGTTAATTTGACCACCTCTCCTCTTTCATTTGCTATTGTCACCAAGCACAGCATTTTCATTTTGAAAAATCACTCCCTTCAGGTGTTTAAATTTATTGGCCATCCCACTGTATTCCACATATTCAGAATACTAAGTGCCTACTGCCTACCCTCTTTCAATCTGTCATGCGCTCTTAAAATTAGTCTGTCTACCCTTAGTTTGCTAAAAATTGAGTTAACCCCTTTCATATCAAGCTGCTCTGTGTATACTGCAGCTCTTAGGATATTAACCTATTTTTTTCTATCTTAGCTTTAAAATCTGCAAAAAGTACTCCAAGACCACCAGTTACTGGAGAGCCTACCTTCTGCCCTTCAGTAGTCATCCTGGGGTTTGTGCTTCTGTTTTGCCTCTGATAAGAGATGGAGCAAATGGACATTATTTCCTGTAGACCGTTGATCACCAGAAAGCATGATGACTGCTTCATAGGTGCCAGCTTGGAATTTGTTCTTATATTTTGCTTCTGATTAGAGAAGGAGCAGAGGGCATTGATTTCTGACTGTCTTTGATTGGGTGGTGAGTGTCTGTGTGGGACTTTTCTGATTGGCCTGGTTGCTGTTCAAGCCATCTACTAGTAAAAGCTACAACAAGCCTTCAGACACCTGCATCAGATGGGCAAGACTGTTAATCACCAAAGAGCCTGTGACCTGCTTCTCATCTTGGGATTAGTACTGCTGTTTGTCTTCTGGTGAGAGAAGAAGCAAAGGGGCATTGTTTTCCAACAGTGTAAAGCTGTGGTGATACCCATATTGTTGGTAGCGAATCAGGAGAATCCTCTCTCTACATCATTCCTGACAAAGCTAATTCATTTTCAGTAAGTACTGCATGACTAGCTGGTATCTAACAACTTCAGAATAGCTCCCCAAATACTTCATCCAAAGTCATCAAAGTCTACTTTAGTTGTGTTCCCTCAAGTGTTTGCCAGTGCCCTGTATAGACGCAGACACCTTGAGTTGAAATTACCCTACAAAAGCACCTTTGAAATGTCACCATTACCTAGTTGCACACAGGGCAGCTAGTTTGCAATGACAAGTACTGCCCCGGAGTTGCAAACCATACTGTGACATTACTTTATATTGTCACCACAGCCATCTGTTCAATAAAAAGGGCTGGTTACCATGAATATAAACTTCTCCACAATCTCTGTTACCAGCTTGGTAGATATGGGCATCCTGAGGCAATGTAGAAATTGCCATATGTTACCAACAACCAGTTAATTTTCAAACTGATAAGGTATGTGAGAGATGTATTTACACAATGTCACTGGAGGCAAAACTGTCACGTAAAAGCACTCTTAATGTCAGCCAGGTTGTCAGTGGTACACACTGCACTCATCACACGCAATAAGAAGCAGATGCACAGACCCATGTGCTGTAGATGAAGTACAGGTAATAAATACTCTCAGCAGCCCCAGATACACTCTTTCTAAACAGCCACATCAACACACATTCATATCCCATGGAACCTCTACTTCAGAGCACATAAGGCAAGCCACCACACAGTCCAACATTCTGGTTATTGGAGTCTATGTTGTGAAATGCATCGATGTCCATCCCACCAGGCTGAATAAGGAGAAAGTCAGTTGCTTATCAGGGTCCAGGATCTGCCACATGACACTCACCCAGGTCACTGGACCACAAGTGCCATTATGACACTGTCATAGTCCATGTGGGAATTAATGATTTGAGATATACCTCCATAGACTACATGAAGAGGGATTTCATAGACCTCTTTGAATATGTGTCCCAGGCTGATATGAGCCTAGCATTTTTCCTTCTCAAAGTTTATTATTCCACACTACAAACAAAAGATGACTGATTTTAATAATTGGCTTAATTTCTGGTTTCATTCTAAAGGGATGCAATATTTACCAGCATGGAAGGAGATGGTCAACAGACCATGCTGCTTTGCCAGGGATGGTTTGTGCCTCTCTCCTGTAGGTTTTTGAATATTAGCTTAAAAAAAAAACTGACCTCTCCCATTATGCCTTTTCTAGGCAATGCCAAAGTAAAAGTGCTTGCAACTCAAATCAAAACCAAGAAAATGTAAATGTTTACTGGTCAATGCTAGGAGTCTAAACAAGAAACTCCACTTCCTACAGCTGTCATCACTCTAAAGAATGCTTATGTTTGAGCAGTCACTGAGACATGGTTTAAAGCCAAGGAGAACCCACAGGCAGTGCAGAACTATAATGCTTTCCACACACTTACACAAGCTACTAAACCGATAGGCACTAAAGGTGGAGGTGCCACAATGTATGTCAGAAGTAAATCTACATCAAGACTGGTCAAACAGGGTGATGCATTTGATTTTCTCCACATTCAAATCAGCATGGGCAAAATCTCACGCCACTTCTTTGCAAGATATACCCCCCACCCCATTGACCCAAGAAATCATAACGTATTTAAGCTTATTGGAAACCATCATCATCTAAGGCAGTACAATATTCATGGGTGACTTGAATTACCCAAGACATTTGACACAATATCTCACATGGGCACTGTTAATAAACTCAAGAGGTTAGGTAAAAACCCTTATGTCACCCAGTGGATAGCCAGCTTACTCAGACAGGACCCAGTTTGTTAGAATTGGGGATTCCACCTCTACAGTGAGTTCAGTTGTAAGCAGAGTCCTTCAGGGATCAGTCCTGGGACTGCTCCTTTTTGGGATTTACTTCACTGAAGCAAAGGCCAATGTCAAGGGCCTATTGCTGACCAAATTTCAGACTATCACAGTTTAGGAACAGTCACAGTATCCCCTGCTGACACAGACAACTAACTTGCCATGGACTAAAACTAAATGCTAAGAAATTCATAATAGTATCCATCTGGAAGTCATCTGCTTCTGGTAACTATAATATTGACAGCACACCCCTAAGAGTCAACCCAGTAGTCATGGGCGCACACAGACAGTAATCTAGCCCTTGATCATCGTGTGTCTACAGTAGTGAGCAAGTCATTCTACGTTGTGCAACTTGTAAACAAAAGTATGGTATCTAAATCCAAGGAGTGCATTGTTCCTCTGTATTCAGCAGTCATCAGCCCCATCACTGAATTCAATGCCCCTTTTGGTATTTACCTAACCAGGCACATCCAACAATTTGAACATCCACAGAGGTTCCTCACTAAGAGTACAGGATATAAGTAACATGTACAGACTGTCCCAAAGCCCTCTCCCTGTATTGTCTCCTACAGGTCGTTAAGGGGGGATCTATATATTCACAAAACAAACAGCACTAGAATTACCTGTTCTTAAGACTTAAACTTTGCCTGTGATATAAATAGGACCTGCAGGAGAGACAGGTGTTGGATTCCAGGGACTGTCCCCTTCTCTGAAAGATGCTCCCCATCCATGTGAAGCAGAATTTCTCCCTAACCAAATTCTCATGCATCTTGGACAATTGGATAGGGAGCTGGAAATTTATCCCTGGTTTGACACATGTATTTCTAATGGACATGGGCAGCCTGTCAATGGTTCATTTCCCAGGCTCCTGCTTATACTTACTAAGGCTACCAGAACTTGTTAAAGTTTTGGGATGCATAGCTAGGCTTAAAAGTCCTTGTGGTAGTTAGTCTAGTACACACCTATGGGCCTATGAGATAAAGTGCTAGATTGTGAGAGCTTCTCTTCCCTAGTTGGCAGGCACTGTCATATGTGTCCATTATGTAGTACATACATCATGCAGGATAATAGCTGCGAGTCTGTTATGCAGGGCTGTGCTTGGCTGAGGATGTATCTGTCAGCACATGTGAAGACTCGCTTCTTAATGCCCCATTATAAAAGGAACTGCAGTTGGATACCTGGCTGAGCAGGTGTTCAAAAAAACTGGAGTAAAAAGAGGATGGCTATCCAGTCACTGAAGTAGTTCTTTCTTTCATCCCTGATGCATACATTAGGAATTACCCCACTAAAAGTTGGCCATTCCATCACCGCAGGATAAAGGGAAGCAAGTGATTGGGAAGAAAGGTGAGTTCAGGAGAAAATAAGCTAAACAAAAGCACACGCCTGGGAGCTCTGTTTGGAGACACTTCAAGGGAGCAGCTGTGAGTCAACACAGCGTGTCCCTTCCCCTGTCCCTCAATTTCCACCCCAATGTATAACTTCCATCCCAATCACACTTGCTTTTCCAAGCCTTCCTCAGAAATGGGGGGGGGGGGGCATCTTGGTCTATTTCTGAAAAATTAGGTGGGAAAAAAAAAATCTGTCAAGACTACCAGTGGCTATGAATCTTGTAACAGTGGTCGAAACTCCAGTTCATAAAGCTTTCAGAGTTCTTAAGCACTCTTAGTATCCTGGGAACAAGGGCATCTTATTATGAGCCTCTGTATAGCAAGAGGCAATGGAGAGAGCGAGAATGCTTCAGACCTGTAGGAAAAGGCAATTTGCTACTCAGGGTTATTTGAAGTCCCAGGAAAAGATGGCCATTGGAGACCCATTTGGGTCTGTTAATTCTAAACAAATTTCTTAAGAATGCCACAGTTTAAAATGCTGTCCTTCTTGGCCGTATTACCTCTCTTATTTCTTCAAGCTTTTGTGGTTACTGTGGAACTCTGATATGACTACCTCTGCAAACCCATAGCCGGGTCACACAAGCAGTACCTGAGGTTTAAAGCCAGGGGTGCCCACTACCAATTTACTTTTTTACCCCTTGGTTTGTCTGCCCCACCCATGGTGTTTGTAGAGTTCCTTGCTTCAGTAATTGCAGGACCAGAGGGCATTCATATCTACCTTTACTTGGATGGTTGCTGTATTCAGCTTACCACCCAAGAGGAGATGGTGGTCTGCAGTTCATAATGGCCTTATTTCAGTCTCTCGGGCTCTGTTTGTAATGCGAGTTAAACCCTTCACAGCTGGCTGAGTTCCAGAGAGCCCTTTGGACACCCATCAGTCAAAGGGCATTCTTTCAGATAAGGTGTTACTTTCACATTTTTCATTCCATTCAATAACATAATCCAGTTACAGAGAGAGAGAGAATACCTCAGGACTCTAGGTTGCATGGCATCCTAAATTCTGATGGTTCCCTTAGCAAAGCTTTGCATGAGAAAACTGCAGTGGTATCTCTGGAACAGATGGTGCCAGCATACAAACTTCCTGGAGTATCCCATCACTCCATTGCCTTGTATCAGGAAGGAGATGTTTTGGTGGATTTAGCAGGTAAATTGCAATCGGGAATCACTTTCAGACCAGACCCAGACATCCAGATACTAGTTACAGATCCGCTGATGTAGGTTGTGGGAGCACACTGGATGAAACTGATAATTCAGGAGACCCAGATCAAAGTTTGGGGGAAAGGACACATCATTGTCAAGAAGGCGATGGTTTGAGTCTTTTCTGTAGAAGCATTCAAACAGATAAAGCAACAGTGGACCACACACACATGCTCAAAGGCAGTGCTGCAGTATCGTGGTATATCAAAAAATGGTGGTAACTTTTTTTTTTTTTTTAAACACCTTTATCGTATCTATCTATATATATATATATATATATATATATATATATATATATATATATATATATATATATATAAAACCTTTTTTCATTTACTTGTATTATATTTTACTTAGATGGTTTCTTTCTTTATAACAACACTCATTTAGTCCAATGTTACATACATTGCTCAATTTCTACTTTCCCTTGAACCTCTTTTCCTTCTGAACATTATTTTGCATGTATTGTTCCCACACATTCCATTTGTTAGTATGTAATTTGCCCCTTCCCTTTTCTAAGGATACAATTTCTAGTTCTTTTATCTATTTTCCAAGATTCAGTACTTCAAATACAGTTGGTTTAGCTTTTGATTGCAATTTTCTATTAATTACTTTTTTTGTCAGTCAAACTAATGTCTTGCTGTGTTTAGGCATTTCAGATCCTGTGTCCTAGCTCAAAAAATAAATTGGTTGCAGACATTTAATTCCCCGATTTTTTTCTGACAGAGTATTCTGTAGGGAATTTTTAAAATTAAAAGCTCATTACACTCCTAAAAAACATGTTTCCAGTAACCTCTTTCTGTTGCACCTCCAACATTGGCTTCCTACCTGAGAAAAAAATTATTTGAAGTGTACTTGGGGTATAAAAATACCTATGAAAACACTTCCAAGCAAAAATCTTTAACC
Organism: Protopterus annectens; assembly: GCF_019279795.1. Taxonomy (NCBI): domain Eukaryota; kingdom Metazoa; phylum Chordata; order Ceratodontiformes; family Protopteridae; genus Protopterus; species Protopterus annectens. The sequence continues at coordinate 1,093,861,536 of NC_056725.1, read as the reverse complement.
ATCTGGATGTTTTTGCATATTTGGGAGCCATAACTGTCCTCGCATTATTTCCTTGTAAATCACTTTTCCAGTCTCTCTTCTCAATCTTTTCTACCCTCCTTTGATTGTTATAATTATCATGCAATATTTTATATGCCCCACTAATTATCCCTTTTTTAACAGCAACTTCCATTCTAGATTTGACAAAAAACTCTACTTTTACTTAGGTCTCTCCTATCCCTTTCTCTTTGCCTGTACAGTATCAGTCCACGGTTGGGAAGGGAGTCTGTAACCTGCAGTACAAACTTATTCTTCGCCTCATCTCATTCTGTTACCTCTCTGTCACTAGTTAATTGTCCCATTATTTTGGTTCATTTGCCAGTTTTGTCCAGTAGTAGCTGTCCGTCTTCCAAAGCTTCAGGTCACCTTCCACACACTCAGAATGTCAAGCAGCTTGAGCTGAGCTTACTAAAAGACAAGTTTGCATGCAAAACCCTTCATAACTTTACTGCCACTGAGGAGTACGCTCCTCATAGACTTTTGAGGATCAGTGGTTGACTTGTGCTTTCTTCAGCTGGGCAGATAAGTTCCTTTTGGGGGAAAAAAACTTCCATTTTATTTCAGTGTTGTGGGGCTGATCTAGTGTTTGAAAATACTTTGAAAATACTTTTTTTTCTGTCAAAAAAGTAACTTCATGGGCTGTTAGTTTTACTGGCATTGTTGCATGTTTTCTTTAGGATAGGAGCACCACAGTCTATTTTTCCAGTCACAAAAAAAAAAGTTAAACAGATTTTGCCAGCACAGCAAGCTAATCATTTGCCTCATCCACAGGTAGGTGACACTGCTGTGGCCATTTGTACCTCAGGCCACTCATCTTTTACCTGGATCCCTCTGGTGTAGCACCTATAGCCACTATAAACAAGGGTCAGCCACATCATTTGAGGCTGTTGGGGTTGCCTCCGTGGGCAAAGAAGGACTTTTGCTTGTCCTGGGAGAGGGAACATGGAAGGCTTCCCTGTTGTGTAAAAATGCCATGCCCATACCTGGGGAATAGGTGGCTGCAGTAGTAGCATGGTTAGCCCCAATTCTGGTGTCATAAAGAAACAGAAAACCAAGCATATATCTACTGCCCCTCAAATTTCTTTGGATAGGAATAGTTTACTTAGCCTGTCTCAGGGTTTGTTTCAGCCTATTGATCCTTCTTGTAGTTTCCAGTAAAAGAAAGAGGAGTGTCTCCTTTCCCGATGAAATTCAAAATTCTGAATCTGAATAGGAAGATGCAGGGATGGATTCAGGGTTTTCTCCTCAGATTTCTGAGTCTGACTCAGGAGAGCTCAGTTTATGATTCTTCCTGTGAGGGTTTCTCTTTCTATTGAGACTATTGCTAAAATGGCTCAGCGTTTTCAGTGGAAGAACAGTGAGGTTTCTCAGTCCCTCAAAATACTGAGTTGTAACAGAAGGATTTTACAGAACCTACACCCATTCCTCCTCTCTTGTTTGCTTTAGACTGTGTCTTACTGCCTGCAATTTTCCTGATAGCCAGCTGTCCCTAAAAAGGGCAGACAGACTATATGAAGTTCTTCAGTCTTAAATTTTTGTACACTATTCCCAAACCTGGCCCAGCAGCTATAACCTTAGTTGACTCCTCTGCTTCTAAGCGCTTAGTTACTTCCAGTCCTCTTCTTTCTAATAAGGATGGGAAAATTGATAGGTATGGGTAAAAAAGTGTACACTTCTGCAACTTTGAATTTCAGAATTTTACATTGTCAGGCTCATATGTTAAAGTTTATTCTGACATATTGTAAAAGTATGCGGAATAAAGTTTTATCTACAGTTTCATTTATTTCAGCTTTAAATAACTTAAGATGTTCTTCATCTCACATTGCTGCAGTCCTTACATACGGGTAGTCCGCTGTCCTCGGTCGGCCCGAATACCAAAGTATTAGGCTGACGTCAGTCAAGGCGCTTAAAACTGACATCAGAACGTCAGGGTACAAAAGCGCATGACCGTCATTTCCTCAGTCTTTTTTGCCGCATGGTCCGATGCAGAAGCAGCGTTGCAAGTGCCGTTCGGCGTTCTGAAATTTTTCGAGTTCGGAGTTTCAGACCGAATCCAAGTTGGCTAAGTACCCCGTTGGGGATTATTTTGGTTTTTTCTTGCCTCAGTGTTTTACCGGATGTCAGAAAAAGTGAATAACTGTATTTCTTGTGGGAAACAGATACTGCATAGGGATTATCATTCTTTGTGTATTCCTTGTTTGGGGCCTGAGCACGACGTTGTTGGGTGTCGCTTTTGTGCTAGGTTCAATAAGCGCACTATTAAGCGAAGGTTGGATTGTGCTAGGCTGGTCTTTGGGAAGCGGTGCAATTATAATATGCCGTCGGATTCTCCGGCGCCCGCTTCTGCGAAGAAGCGCAAAGACAAAGCAGTTAAACCCAGGCAAGAGGAGTCATCTGTTCCGGACGCCGGTTCTTTAGAGGCTTTAGTGGAACCGGTTGGTCCGACGGAGGCTTCTCTGGAGTCTCAGGGGGAGACTTTGATTTTACGGGAGGTGGTCTCTCAGGAGGCAGGTCAGGCTGAAGGGGCTTCCCAAGTTACTGTACTCCCCTCCCTTCCTAGGGTGGTTAGGCCTTCTCCTTCTGTTTCCAAGGCTTCTCCCAGGGGCAGGCCAGTTTCAGCTTCTGTTGGTGTCACTCCTAGTTCAGCAGGGTCTGTGCCTAAGAAGCACATGCTTAAAATGGCAGAAGATTTAATTACTCTGATTAGAGGTTCCATGCCCCCTCCTGATAAGAGGCCTAGGGTGGAGCCAGAGTTGGGAAGTTTTGAGCAGGCTTCGGATATTTCAGAGTCTTCAGCTGAAGACTTGCAGGAGTATTCTCCTTATTCTGATTCTGATGCAGATGATTCCACTCCTTCTGCTTCTCCTCCAGAGGATTTTTCTTTTTCAGAGACACTTCATTCTATGAGGGAACATTTTAAGTGGGAAGGTCAGGACTTCTCTGATTCTAGGAAAAGGCTTAGGGAGTTTTTGCTGTTACCCCAGCATAGGCCCTTGGCTATACCCCCTGTTCTGGATGTTGTGGAAGATGTGTTTGCAGAGGCTTCACTTAATCCTGATTCTCTGCCTCCTGCTCCTGTTAAACCGGATAGGTATTACAGGGTGCCTGAGGCTCATAAATATCTTTATAAGAGTCCTAGGGCGGACCCAGAAACTATTAGTCAGGGACCTAAGGGTGTCCAGGCCTCTGTTGTAAAAAATCCGGTTCCTCTAGATAAAGAGGCCAGAGCTTTGGATAGATGGGGAAAGAAGGTCTATACATCCTCTACCTTAGCTATGAGGGCTTTGAATTGCCAGTTTCATATGTTGAAATATCAAAACTTTCTTCTTTCTCAATTGAAGTCTAAGGTGGATGCTCTGGCGGAAGGCATTGAGTGTAAAGAGTTGCAAGATTTGGTGCATGTCTCTGAACAAGTGGGTAAGCATTCATTACAGTGTGGCTTTGATGCTGTGCAGGCCTCGTCTAGGGTGGCTGCCACTGGCTCAGTTCTTCGCAGGCACGCCTGGTTAAAGGATCAGAATTTGTCTGACCATGTTAAGACAAGGATTTTGGATGCTCCTTTGCAGTCTGATGTGTTGTTTGGTTCATCTGTGGAGTCAGTCTTGAAGAAAATGGAAGACAAGGCTAAGTCTATGCAGGCTGTTAAAGATTTTTTGCAAGTTCAGCCTCCGAAGTTTAGTAGGAATTGGCCTGCTAAGGGGTGGACGTATCCTTCTTATGATTCTCAGTCTAGGGGTAGATCTAGACATGGTAGGGGCAGAGCTCAGAGTTCTTTCAGGCCCAGAACAGGGAGTTCACCTGCACAATCTTCGGGTGAGGGCAGGGGCCAGTCCTTTCGTAAACAGGCCCAATGACCTACTTTTTCAGCTGCCAGATCCTTCTTGCCTGGCAGCACCTTTGGGAGGAAGGTTAGCACTCTTCAAGGAAAATTGGATGTTGATTACCCGAGACAAATGGGTATTGGATATCATACACCAGGGTTACAAGTTTTATTTCCATACCTTGCCTCCTTTCAAAGGCATGCCGGACGTTCCTCCTCAGCAAAGACTAGAGGCTCACAAACAAATTTTTCTACTACTTCAAATAGGGGCCATACAACCGGTCCCTCTGCCAGAGGTGGGCCTAGGATTTTATTCTCGCCTGTTTCTAGTACCAAAGAAAGGAAACACGTGGAGACCAATTTTGGATTTATCTATCCTCAACACATATCTGGACATTCCCAAGTACAAAATGTTGACGTTACAACAGCTTTTACCTCTGCTGGGCAAAGATCACTGGATGGTGACTCTGGATCTCAAGGAAGCTTACCTTCATGTTCCTATCAGGCCCAGTTGCAGGAAGTATCTGCGTTTTCGGGCTGGGACTTCACATTATCAGTCCTCTGCATTGCCCTTTGGCTTATCTACTGCGCCCAGAGTGTTCACGAAAGTTCTGGCTCCAGTGGTAGCTTTCTTCAGGCTAAGAGGAATACAAATCTATCCTTATTTGGACGATTGCCTGATTCTGGCCCAAGAAAAGGACGAACTTCTTCATCATTTACAGTATGTGATGGCAGTGTTAAGATGCCTGGGGTATTCTGTGAAGGAAATAAAGTCCAGTCTAGTACCCTCTCAGGACATGTGCTTTCTGGGTGTGAGACTGAATACAGCATCCCAGATGGCCTTTTTGACCCCGGACAAACAAAAGAATCTTTCTCTTTACTTCCACCAGTTGTCTCATCAGTCCAGGCTGACTGCAAGGACAGTCCTTCAAGCCTTGGGGTTCATGGCATCTTGTATTCTGGTACTTCCCAATGCCAAACTGCATATGAGGAAGCTACAGTGGTATCTCAAGAATGTATGGACACAGCACTGCCAAGATTTGGACACTGTCATTCAGATAATACCTTGCATTCAAAAGGAATTTTTGTGGTGGGCTCAGGAATGTCACCTAAACAAGGGACTCTCTGTGACCCGGCCAGAGGCGAGTCAGATTTTAACGACAGATGCCTCAGACAAAGCTTGGGGAGCTCATCTAAATGGAAAATGGGTACAAGACACGTGGCCTGCCAGACTTCAACATCTACATATCAACTTGAAGGAGATGTTAGCAGTCCAATTTGCATTGATAGCTTTCAAGGATTTACTTCTTCCAGGGCAGGTGTTGATTCAAACAGACAACACAACTGTCATGTGGTACATCAACAAGCAAGGGGAACATTCTTATCCTCTATGCAGACAAGCAATGATTTTGTGGGAGACTGCTCTCAGTTTACAGCTAAATCTTCAGGCAAGGTTTCTGCCAGGGGCACAGAACTCCTTAGCAGATGTGTTGAGCAGACAAATTATGGATCCCCACGAGTGGAAATTGGATCCTCATGTATTTCAGAGATTGACAGTGTTATGGGGAACTCCAGACATAGATCTGTTCGCTTCTCCACTAAATTACCAGCTGCCAAAGTTTTGCACAAAAAGGTTTCATCCCACAGCTTGGAAAGTGGATGCTCTCTCATTCAATTGGAGCAATCTTCACGTGTATGCCTTTCCACCTCTGCCTCTCCTCCCAAAGGTACTGCTGAAGGTCAGACAAGCCAAACATGATTTTAATAGCTCCAGATTGGCCTCGACAGCACTGGTACCCATTACTGAGAAGTCTGGTACAGGAGCCTCCATGGCCTTTGCCTTCGATTCCTCACCTGCTGTCTCAGGAGAACAGTCATTTACTCAGTGTCAAACTTCATTCTCTGCATCTGACAGCCTGGCATATTCTGGTTTAAACCCTGGAGGGTCTCAGCTTCCACAACAAGTTTTGAATGTTATTTTGGAGGCTAGAAGGCCTAGTACAAGGAAAGTTTACGCAGATAAATGGAGGAGATTTTTATTTTGGAGTACAGCAAAGGACTTTGATGTTTCTAAACCTAATTTAAGTGTTGCGCTTCAATACCTTACTGAGTTATTGGACAAAGGTTTGTCCTTCTCCTCTATAAAGGTTCATGCTGCAGCAATTTCTGCTCACTATGACTGTGACCCACCATTATTTTCTCAGCCTTTGTTTAAGCAATTCCTTAGAGCGGCAAAGAATATAAGACCCCACGTAGAGCTCCTACTCCTGCTTGGGATCTCAATTTTGTGTTGGAGAAACTCACTCTACAACCTTTTGAGCCTGCAGCATCGGCAGAGTTGAAATATTTATCATGGAAGACTGCTTTTTTGTTGGCCATTACCTCTGCGAGAAGGGTTTCTGAATTACAGGCCCTTATGGCAGTTGAGCCTTTCTTAATTTTCCACAAGGATAGGGTGTCTTTGAGTACTAACCCTTCTTTTATGCCTAAAGTGGTTTCTAGTGTGGCTTTAAACCAAACTATTCATTTGCCTACTTTTTATGCAAACCCCAAAATAAAGGGGAAAGGATTTTGCACACTTTGGATATACACAGACAGTTGCGATATTATTTGAGCAGAACTAAAGGGTTCAGGCAGTCTCAGCAGTTGTTTGTTTCTTTTGCTTTGGGTTCTCAGGGCAAACCTGTGTCAAAACAAACTATTTCTAAGTGGATTGGTTTTGTATTGCTTTCTGTTATTCCCATCATGGTAAGGAGATTCCAGCTGGGATTAGGCCTCATTCCACTAGGGCTACTGCCACTTCTACAGCTTTTTAAGGGGTGGCTACTAAAGATATTTTGGAAGCAGCTACTTTGAGTTCAGTGCATACTTTCTCTAAGCATTACCACCTTCCACTTTACTCTAAATCTAGGGCTGGATTTGCCACTGCAATTTTACAGGGCATTTTGGCGGCTCCTAATGCTTTATAGTTTTGCCATCCTCCTTACCTCTGCTTTGGGATTCTACCCATATGTAAGGACTGCAGCAATGTGAGATGAAGAACATAGTACAGTTTTGTACCTACCATAAATGTAGATGTTCAAGATCCACATTGCTGCAGTCCAATACCCTCCCTCCTTCCCTCTGTTGTTGAGGGTGGTGTTGTGCTTTGTGTTGTACATTTTGTAAATGTGGTTAGTGCACGGGTGGTTGGTTAGTTTTTGCTGGTTTTTTGGCTGTGGCCTTTCTTGTTAGGGCCTTCTGACATCTGGGACAAGAAAAGACTGAGGAAATGACGTCGGTCATGCGCTTTTGTACCCTGACGTTCTGATGTCAGTTTTAAGCGCCTTGACCGATGTCAGCCTAATACTTTGGTATTCGGGCCGACCGAGGACAGCGGACTACCCGTATGTAAGGACTGCAGCAATGTGGATCTTCGAACATCTACATTTATGGTAGGTACAAAACTGTACTTTTCTTTTATTGCACAGGTCACTACTCATTGTTTGCAGTGTGTGTAAGACTGATACTTATTTCAGGGATGTGGCCTCTGGTGCAGTTTTAAGGAGGTTCGGTTGGCTGCATTCTCAGAACCTTTCAGACGATGTTAAAAAAAAAAAGATGATGTTAAATTCTCCCTTGGATAGAGATTGTGTTTGCCCCTTCTGCTGTAGAGGTGATCAAAAAGTGAGATGAAAGGGGTAAGCTGAGCCAGGAAATTTCTAAGATTTTTCACTACTCCTTTTCCAAATTGCCCAGGGGATTTTCTTTCTCCTCATCCAGTTTCGGAAAAAAAGTAGAATAAACATTCTCAACAGAATTCGGGTAAACAGACTTTTAAGAACTTGCAAGGAGGTTCCAAAAAGAAGTCTCAGAACTCCCACAACCAAGGAAACTCCAAGTCTGACTGTTCAAGTGACCGTGTGCCCCCCACCCACCCTCACCCACTTTCTCTTCCAGAAAGTCTAAATCTCCATTTTTCTCTCTGGCAACAGATTGTTTCTGACAAATGTTTTCTGAAAATCATTCATCAGGGTTACAGATAGCAGTGGGAGGAAATTATTCCATTCCAAGGGGTCATTCATTATCCTGCAAATCAGACTAATGTCCTTCTGTATCATTGCTGTAGTATTTTTAACGTTGGAGATCTCCTGCCAAGGATATCCCAACATTCAACCAGTGCACCAAAGCCTTTAGATCTTGTATGTGCATCACTCGTCTGTCTGAATGCCCTTTGCTGTGCTGAATACCTAGCTGTCAGATAAGTGCCCCATTGGGGTCTTTCTTTTTACTGTTCTTGTTTCCTTTGGTTACCTGGAGTTCATGTCATCCAAGTGGGGAAAATATTAGTGTGGGAGGCAGATTCCTCATAAAGATATTCCCAACCAGTCTTTTTTTGTTTTTGTCCATCCCACAAATGTACCTCCTCTATTATATGTAAGGTATTTGTTACTAAACCTCTTAGAAGCTGGCTTGGACATCTTTTTAGAAGTGGGTCACAGCTCTAAGTCATTCCATGTCAGTTTTGGATTTCTGTCCCCCAACCTTGTTGGAGGCTGACATGGATCCTTTTTGCATGTCCTTTGAGGCTTTGCAGGCCTCTGCTTCAGATTTCAAGGGGGAACCATTGTTGATTATCTTGGAGGGCCCTGAAGGGATTCTGGCGATTCTGGCTAGGGAAGAGGTTCCAGGTACTCCTACTGAATCCTGTCAATATTCGGAACCACCTGTGTTTGTTAGGGCAGACATCCATACCAAGAAAAGACAGAAGACTAAACATTCTTGTATACATTCCCAGAACCCTCAGCAGGAAAGGCAGGAGTTTACTCAGGACCTGTTTAATGCTTTAATGGCCCTGAACACCTCCCCAGGGGGTTTCTGTGCCTGCACCCACACACTTTGGACATCAACTCCTTCCAAAAGTCCTAAGGAACCTGATTCCCCTGATAAGGAGTTGGAGTCTGATGAATGGTCCCTGTCTTACTCTTCCTGTATGCCCTCTCCTTTTATGGCTCTGATGAAGAGAAGTCAGTTAGCCCCGAGTCTCCTTTTTGTGGCATTGTCTTTTGGGGACACAGTAGCTAGAATGATGAAATACTTTAAGTAGGATTCTTCTTAGGTGTCGGATATCTTTGCTTAGGGAGACGCTCCTGAACCTTCCGCAGTACTTCATGTGTTGACTGCATTGTTGATCACCTTTTATAGCTGTCTCTAAGACTCCTGATTCTCAGCCCTTCATTCCAAAGAAACCTGATAGGTTCTATAAGGTTTCTGAGGATAAGGATAATAGGGCCATGGAGAAAATCGGAAGGAAGATGTATACTAGTTCCACTTTGGTCTTTAGGGCCATCATTCACCTGACCCACATGACCATATATGCTCTGGCCTTGACTGACCAGGCTTCTCAGGTTAATTCTGACTTCCCTGGTTCTGAAGCAAAGTGTTCTGCTGTATCTATTCTAGGTTCTACCTCTCAGGTGACTCACCACTCTATCAAGTGCAGCTATGATGCTGATGATCCCTCTTCCAGATCTGCTGCCTTTGGGTCAGTCATGAGGCATTACTCTTGGCTTCGCCTGAAGTTATAACCTGCAGACTTTAAGACCAAGTTGCTCGATGCTCCTTTGCATCACAAAAAAAGTCTCTTTGGGACTGCTGCTGCTGATTATGTTTGTCTGCAAGAAAAAGATAAAGCTTTGCAGGACCTTAAAGATATCTTTGTGTCCCCTATCCCTAAATTCCAATGGAGCTATCCTGCTAGGTCTGCTTTTATTCCCAGGCAGCCTCATCAGGCCACTAAAGGAAGGAAGGGTAGTAGACAGTCTCATCCTGCAAATCTTCTAATATTGCTGTGGCTCAGAAGCCTGCTTTACTGACAAGCCTGCTTCTTTGACACCCCCCCCCAAAAAAAAAACTGTGGCCAGGTTCCCTTGTCCCTTTGGCTCTTCCTGTGTCTTCCAAACTGGCAACTCATCACTTCAGATTCTTGAGGTCTGTCTGTCATCCATCAGGATTACTTCATGGAGTGGAAGTCCCTGCCTTGTTTTTCAGGGATTCCTCAGTCTCCTCGACAGCAGCTTCCTCATTTGTCAGAGGTTTTTGCGTCCCTGGTCGTCCCTTCTTCCCAAGTAAGAAAAGGATTTTACTCCATATAGAATGTTCCTAGTTCTTTGAAAGGAGGACTTTTGGAGGCCTATTCTGGATTTCTCCATTCTCAAGGTTTCTTCTTTTCTGATGTTTTCTCTTCAAACTCTTTCCTCAGTTGCTGCCCCAGGCTTATCTGATGTCCTTGGATCTGACTTCATATTCCTATCACAATCTTTTCAGGAAGTTTTTAAATTTCACTGTTTCTTCCTGTCATTTTCATTTCTCTGCTTTGCCCTTTGATGTCTCTACTGCCCCAAGGGTATTCACAAAATGCTTAGTTCCTGTGATTGCCTTTTGCAGACTCCAAGGTATTCATATATTTTCCTTATTAAGATGACCTGTTGATTCAGGCACCATCTTCCAGTTACCTGTTACAGGCTGTAGCATTCAATACATCTTTCCTTCAAAGTCTGCCGTCCACTATCTGTTTCCAAAACTCTGTCCTGACTCCCACTCTGGATCATATGCATCTGGGATGCAGGATTCAGACATTGCAAAGGCTGACCTCTCTTCCACCTCCAAAGGTTTTGTCCTTAACAGCTTTTTTCCAGTCTCTTCTTCCTGTCCTTGCCATTCCAGCCAGTGTGTTTCTTTGGGCCCTGGGATTCATGGCCTCCGCTGTTCTAATGCTCACTTTTATCAGACTGCATATATGGAAGCTTCAGTGGTACCCCAAGTCAGTTTGGCTTCAGCATTGTCACCCTCTGGATTTCAGAGTGCCTGTCCTGCCTTTTCTCAAGTGGGAATTTGAGTGGTGGATTCAGCAGTTTACCTTCAACCCAACCCTGCCCTTTCAGTCTTCTCACTGACACCTCAGACATGGGGTGTGGGCCTTCCTGTGGTTACCTAAAAGCTAAAGGTCTCTGCTCCCCCCCCCATCAGAAGTTAGACCATATCAACATAAAAGAGATGAGATCTCGGATTCTGACCCATCAGACATTTCATGACATTCTCTCTCCAGGCCCTCTGAAGGTTTACACAGACAATACCACAGTGATATGGTACGCCCATAAGAAGGTGGGCACAAAGGCTTTCCTTCGCTGCAGGATGGCTCTTCAGGCCTGGGATTTGGCTATCAATTATCTGCTAACTCTTCAAGCAGTGTATATTCTTTCAGAACACTATCTAGTGGCAGACTCTTTGAGCAGGTCCAAAACACAGGCATCATGAATGGATGCTTCACAGAAATGTATTTTTGGACATAGTCCATTGGTGGGGTATTCCTCAGGTAGATCTTTTTAATTTCCATCTGAACAGGCAGCTTCCTGTTTTCTATTCCAGAGTGCCATGCCACCCTTTTTTTCTCTTGGAAGGAGATGTTTCTGTATGCATTCCCTCCCCTTCCTCCTTTACCAAGAGTCCTGCAGAAGATTCAGCTGGACTTGCCAAAAATCTTGCTAGTAACTCCCATTTGGCCAAGACTGCACTCTCTCCCTTTTAATGCATCTGGCCAGGGGCAATCACCACACGTTACCTCACTGGTTGGACTTCATCACACAGGACATGGAGTCATTCATCCATCCTCACATGTCCACTCTTCAACTGAAACTGTCAGTCATAGGGTTTTGAGCCCTTTTAGGCACCTTTTTTCTGAGGACATGCTCAGGGTTTTACTAGATGCAAGAAAACCTGCAATCCTAAAGTTTTGTATGTTCAAGTGGAGAAGATGTTTGGTCTGGTGCCATGCTTGTAGACCAGACCCTTTTTTTGGAGGGGGGGTGACATCTGGTCCTCTCTCTTATTTGTTTGAGTTGCTGTAGTCTAGCTTGGCCTGTTTTTCTGTAAAGACCCATTTGTCAGCTATTTTACCTGTTTGCCCTTGAATCCTCCTTTGGCTTCTCATTTTGAGGTCACATAATTTCTTAAAGTCCTCCTGCATCTTAGGTTTCCAACAAGCCAATTCCTCTTCCTCCTTGGCATCTTAATTTTGTTTTGGAAAAATTAACCCAGGCTGTTTCAGAGCCTGCATTTTCTGCTTCACTGCAACACTGTACCTGGAAGTTTATATGATGCTTGTTCTTACCTATGCTCCAGGGGGTTCTGAGCTTCAGGCCCTCATGACCATTCCTCCTCCTTTGTTTTTTCACAGAGATACTGTGTCTCTTCATACTAGTCCTCCTTTCATGCCCAGGGTTGTTAATGAGTTGTACTTAAATCAGACAGTAGAACTCCCTTCCTTTTTTCTCTTCTCCACAGTCTGCTAGCAATTGGGTCCTGCATTCCTTGAATTTGCACAAATTGCTCTGGTATTTGGATAAAACTGCGATCATAAGTCTGATCAACTTTATTTCTTTTCATCACAGGACTTTGGGTTTAGCTATTTCAAAGCAAACCATCTCCTGCTGGATATCCAAGGCCATTTGCTTTAGTTATTCTTTTCATGGCAAGTGTCTGTCTACTTCAGTTAGAACTCATTCTACTAGGGGTGTTGCTTCTTCTGGCGCTTTCTCCAAGGGTTTGGACACCAGTTCCATTCTTGAAGGTGCTACTTGGTAATCAGTGGATACCTTTACTAAGTATTATAAACTGGATATGTTTCTTAGAGCCAGAGCAGGTTTTGCTAGGGCTATCCTGCATGGGTTTGCTTTGGGATCTACCCAGCTTTCCACCTCCCACTCTTTTTCTTGAGCTTCTGTACACTCCCTGAGGTTAAGAATACTGCAATAGTGATGTACAAGGACATAGTACAGTTGTCTAAAATCTTAACATAACAGTAGATGTCCTTCTCTTCACTGTTGCAGTATTCGGTCCCTCCATTGATCCCCCTTTTTCTTTTAGGTGTGTTTAGTTACCTTCCTGGCTGAGAACCCTCCTTTTCCTTCTGGATTTTCTCCGCTTGGATATGTATAGCTTCTTTTTTGTCCTATGTAGACTGATGTCCTATTCCCATGTTGCAGTATTCATAACACGAAGGATTCTCCACCTAGGCGACCTGAAGCCCAGCCAGTATACAAAAGACTTTTACTACTGCAAGGTATATGGGATGTATCATGAAAGCAGCAGGGAGCGTAGGCCATAAAAGTGATGTCCGCACGTACCATCCTTAGAACTTCACCACCAGTCGAAACTCCGTCTTCTCTCATTCATCTGATCGCCAGGTGGTTGCTATTTTCAGATAACTGCCCCATTGGGATTTTTCTTGTCTTTATTTTTGCTACTGCATTTCTTTTGAGATTCAAGTCATCCAAGAAAGGCAAGTGGCCATTGTGGAAGACCGATTCCACACAAAAATAATCATGACCAGTGTCTGTTCTGTCTAGGATCTGCACACAATTACAAGGTGTGTGCAGTTGATCAGGGATTTGTCCCTAAGATGCTCTGCAATCATCTGTATGCCTTAAATATTTATCTGGAGAACCAGAGACTTAAGTGACTAGTGCTTGCATGGAGGGTACATCGGGTACATCTGGTGAGCCTCCAAAGAAGATAAAAAAAAAAAAATTAGGCCTGAATCTTTGGCTGCGGCTCTGAAGCTGGATGACCCTCTCAAGAAATGAGGTCTGTACAGTTGCTGGTTGATTTCTTGCAGCAAGTACTACTTTGGAGGACATTAAGGAAATTGGCATTAGCATGTTTGCAGAGGTCTCTCGCGTGTCCAGTCAGGATGGTAAGGGGGAACCACATCTCATCTCTTCAGATAACCCACAAAGTATTTCTCTTTACATAGCCAGTGAAGAGACTCCAATGTTTGTGCCAGAGGGAAGGCATATGTCAGTCCCTTCCTCTCAGCCTAAGGCAGATCCTCCTCTCAAAAGGAAATGAAAGCTTAAATATATTTCACCTCCCTAGGACCCTGCTCCAGACTGGAAGGCCTTTTCATAGGGCATTCTGAATACTTTTATGACTTTGTGACCTCCCTCTGTTTCTCTTCTCCCGGTTTCTTCCATTTCTGTTTCAAGGAGCCCTTCTTTGGAGAGGGGGCCTTCTGAAGAGGAGGTTTCCTCTTTAGATGAGTCTCTTGCCTATTCCACCCAGATAGCTTCTCCTTTGGGTTACGCTTCCCCTGAAGTAGAGTCAAATAGTGCTGACTCCCCTGGGGAGGATATCTCTTTTGGAGAAGCCATTTCTAGGTTAAGATACTACTTTAAATGGGACTGCTCCCAAGTCTCAGAGGTACAGAAGTGGCACTATTATGTCTTGCAGACAAACTTGCCTTCCTCTTCTGCTATACCCCCTGTATTGCCTGCCTTTTTCGATGTCTTCCTGTCAGCATCCAAGGCACCTGACTCTCAACCCCATGCCCCAAAAGGCTGGATAGATTTTACAAGGTGCCAGAGGACAGTAACATTCTTTTTTTTAAATGTCCTCCTGCAGTTATGCCAGTGTCTGCAGATAGATCTTAACTTTTGCCTTCCAGTTCCTTACTTCCATCTGATAAAGACAGTGAGATTATAGAGAAACTGGGTAAAGAAGTCTGTACTTCATCTATGTTGGCCTTCAGGACCTTTAATTACCAAACACATATGTCCAAATATGTTTTGGCCCTGCTCTCTCAGGCTTCACAGCTGATGTCGGACCTTCCTGACTCTGCAGTCAAGGTTCAACTGTCCTCTGCCTTGGCAGCCTCTTCCCAAGTGACTCATCATTCAATAAAGTGCAACTGTTCCAGATCAGCTGCAACTGGCATGGTCCTCGGAAGATATTCCTAGTTGAGATTACAGCCCTTGCCTGATGATATCAAGGCAAAACTGGGTGTTACTCTTGATAATTATGCCCTCTTTAGAGATAATGCTACTGCCCTTTTAAAGTCTCTTCAAGAAAAAGGGAAGGAGTTGCAGGAACTTAAGCTTGTTTGTGTGTCCCCATTTCCTAAGTAACATAGAAATTATCCTTCCAAGGCACATATGAGGGAACAGTCCCATACCCCTCTTTCCTCTTCGAAGAAAGGGCCACACAAACAAAGCTCTTCCAGGTCTCAGCCTGCCAATGCTCCAAAGCCCCCTTTGAACCTGCTGTCATGGCTTCCTTAAAGCATTGCAGTTGGAAGACTGTGCTGCTGGTGGCCATCACTTCTCCTGGGAGAGTCTCTGAACTCCAGGCTTTAATAGTATCTCAGTCTTTCC
Source organism: Protopterus annectens (assembly GCF_019279795.1). Taxonomy (NCBI): domain Eukaryota; kingdom Metazoa; phylum Chordata; order Ceratodontiformes; family Protopteridae; genus Protopterus; species Protopterus annectens. The sequence goes on along the minus strand of NC_056725.1, from coordinate 1,093,846,488 downwards.
TCATTGTCCACAAAGATAAGGTCTCCCTACATATGAACCCTTCTTTCATGCCCAAGGTGGTTAATGATTTTCTCTTGAACAATCTGTTAATTTACCTATCTTCTTTTCCTCGCCTCAAAATTCCACTGAATGGGTGTTGCATACTTTGGATGTGCACAAAACCAAGTCTTTTAGGAAATCAGAGCAACTTGTTGTTTCCTTTCACCCAAGGGCACTGGGAAAAATCTGTGTCAAAACAGACTATTTCTTTATGGATTTCTACGGGCACTTTTTCTGTTATGTTTTCCATGGTAAAACTCTCTATTCCTCAGTGAAATCTCATTTCAGTAGGGTTGTTGCTTTACTGAGGCCTTTTTCAAGGGGTTGGACACACCTTCCATCCTGGAGGCAGCTACATGATCTTCTGTCCACACCTTTACAAAACATTACAAGCTGGATGTCCTCTCCAGATCCAGAGCAGGGTTTGCTAGGGCAATAATGGATAGATTTGTGGACAGCTCCTGTGTTCCATCCTCCCTTTTCCTTTCATGAGCTTTGGTACTCTCCCTCATGTTATGAATACTACAGCACGGGAATAGAAGGACATAGAATAGTTGTGTAAAATCTTACCATAACCATAGATGTTCTTCCTGTTTCACTGTTGCATTCATCTCATTTGGGTTATCCCTGCCAGGGTAGCCCTCAGTCAGCCCGAATACCAGAGGCTTAGTATTTCTGCGTCATTTATTGTCGCTTCAGGAATGACGGCAGGTCACCATTAGTATAAAGTAAGGCAGCCTATGCCGTCTTTCTTGCCGAGGAGCCCGAAGCAGAAGCAGTTCGCACGAGTGCCGGTCGGCCTCTACCTGAGTTTTGTTTTCCGAATTGAAGTTGACGTATTCTAAAGTGAAGTACCCCATTGGGGTCCTTTTTTCTTGCGCTAACCGATGTCAGAAAAAGTTAACAATCGTCTCGCCTGTGGAAAGCAAATACCACACCGAGACTTTCATTCTTACTGCGTCACTTTTGTGCTTTGTTCAACACCAGAACTATATGTCGTCAGGCCCTTATTGTAGCTAGATATTTTCGCTCTCAGTCCTTGATTTCTGATATGGCTTTGGTAAGCCATCCGACATCGGATCTTCTGAAAAAAACATAAGGATAAAGACGGAGACAGACCGCACAGGTTAAAATCTTCCTACGATGCTTCCGTTAAACTAGTCATCAGTTCTCTTTTGCAGCCCCTGATGCCCGCTTCTGTGGATTCGCAGGCCGCTACCAAGACCATTTTGGAGTCTGGTATGACACAGAACTCAATATTGACTAAGAATCCTGCGGTTGTCTCTACCTTGGATAGGTCCGGAGCCGCTGAGCAGGCACTGGCTTCCGAGGAAGTACTTTGCACTACTGATTCTTGACACAAACCGACGACTTCTTTCCTGTCATCTGTTCTTTTAAAAACTACCAAGTTTCTAAGGCCCAGGGTACGAACCACACCCAAGAAACTGACGACCCCATCTCAGGCACCTGCTTCCTTGCCTCAGTCTCAAATGCTTAAAATGGCAGAAGACCTTATAATGTTGATCAGGGGAAGCTAAGCTACCCCTTCCAAAAGAAAGATTTGTCCCCAGTAGTCTTATATGAACAGGAGTCCGATGACTCCAATGCCTCTTAATATGAAGACATGCAACCCCTCTCTGCTTATGAGGATTGTGATGCAGAGGAATCCATGCTTTAAGTCTCTCCACCCGAGGATTTTTCCTTTAGGGAAACGCTTCATATTTTAAGGGAGCATTTCCAGTAGGAATGTCAGGACTACCATTAGTCTAAAAAGAGACTCTGGGAATTTTTAGATCTTCCACAGCACAGATCCCTGGCCATTCCTCCTGTCCTGGATGTTGTGGATGATGTTTTCATGGAATCTAGTTTAACTCCTGACACCCTCCCTCCCGCTCCAAGGAAACCTGACAAGTATTACAGTGTCCCCAACTCTCACAAATTTATTTTCAAAAATCCTACTGCTGACCCTGAGTTTATCTACGAAGGGCCTAAAGGAATTAAAGCAACTTCTGCTAAGAATCCAACCCCCTCATATAGGGATTCCTGAACACTAGTCAGATGGGGTAAAAAAAGTATAAACCTCTGCTGCTCTTGCTATTAGAGAACTAAATTGTCAGTTCCATATGCTAAAATTCCAGCAGCATACCGTGGAACTCCTCAAACAAAAAATATCAACTTTTCCTGCTTGTGCAGAAAATAGAGTTGCAAGACTTAATGCATTCTGCAAGTCAAGTAACTAAGCACGCCTTACACTGTGTTTTTGATGCCCTAGAAGCATCTTGCAGGGCAGCAGTCACCGGTTCTGTCCTTAGAAGGCATGCTTAGCTTAAGGAACAGCTCTTGCCAGACCATGTCAAATCTAAACTATTGGATGCACCCTTGCACAGAGACAACTTATTTGGCACCAAGGCAGAGGAGGTCTTAAAAAAGATGGAAGAAAAAGCTAAATGTATGCAGACAGTTAAGGATTTCTGCAGGTCCAGCCACCCAGGTTCAGTCGGCATTGCCCCTCTAAACACTGGTCCTTTCCTGCCCCCTCCAGGTCAGTTCAGCCCAGACCCCGGGGAAGCAGACCTCCCCCCCAGACAAACAGCCACAGGGAATGCAGAGATCAAAGCAATGGAGTACCTCCACTTCTAAACCAGGGAGTGCAAAGCCACCCCCTCAATGTTAGAACTCAAAATTACTCTCCACTTCCACGCCCTCCCTCTGCCCACCTGCACTTGCCCCTGGGAGGAAAACTCTCCTTCCACGCAAGCACTTGGGCCACCATTACCAACGACAGCTGGGTCCTCAGCATAGTATCACAGGAATACAAATTTTCTTTCCACACTCTACCAACCCCAAAAGGTTTCCCAGATCTACCTCCAAACCAGTGGTCAGAGGCCAAAACGCAAGTCCTTTCCCTGATGTCCATGAGGGCAATGGAGCACGTTCCTGCAGAACAGATAGGCCAAGGTTTCTACACCAGGCTCTTCCTGGTACCCAGAAAAGAGGGCACCTGGCACCCCATCCTTGATTTATCCATTCTAAACACCTTCCTGGTGATACCAAAATTCAAAATGCTCACCCTTCAGCAACTGCTACGTATGCCCTCCAAGGATGCCTAGTTAGCCACCCTAGACCTACAAAAGGCCTATCTATGCATCCCAATCAGGGAATCATGCAGGAAATATCTATATTTCAGGGCAGGATCCCTGCACTTTTAGTTCTCTGCGCTTCCCTTTGGCTTATCTACTGCTCCCAGAGTTTTCACAAAATTCTTGGCTCCCGCCATTGCTTTTTGCAGGCAAAGAAATATTCAAATTTACCCATACTTAGATGACTGTCTAATTCAGGCAGACAGGAAAAGCTGCTCAAGCACCTGGCCTTTGTAAAGGACCTACTGACCTCCCTAGGGTACACTATCAACGAAAAGAAATCCAAACTAGTACCCACCCAAAAAATATATTCCTTGGAGCAAGCCTGGACACCGCATTCCAGATGGCATTCCTTGCACTAGAAAATCAAACTTACCTGATAGCCTATTTCTCTCAACTAGCCACCAGACCCCAGTTATCCGCAAAGAAAATCCTGCAAACTCTGGGGTTCATGGCATCTTGCATTCTACTCATTCCATATGCCAGACTGCATATGAGGAAACTTCAGTAGTACTTAAAAAGCCTTTGGTGTCAACACTGTCAAGACCTGGAAACTCTTATACCAAGTGATACCTTGTCTAAGGAAAGTTTTTTTTTCCTTTGGTGGGCAGCAGCATTGTACTACAAGGGACTACCCTTCTCACCACCCCACGCCACCCCAGACCCTCACCACAGACGCATCAGACTATGCCTGGGGTGCACACCTGAACGGCAGGTGCATACAGGGCCACTGGAGCTCACATCAAATACATCTCATCAACCAAAAAGAGATGTTGGCTGTCCAGCACGCATTGACAGCTTTCAGACCCCTCCTCTCCCCAGGGGCTCTACTGATCAAAACAGACAACACCACATTGATGTGGTATATCAACAGGCAGGGAGGGACTCACTCCTACCCTCTTTGCAGGCTCACCATGATCATTTGGTACACAGCCTCAGCCATACAACTACACCTGTTAGCACAATTCCTTCCAGGCACTCTAAACTCTCTGGCAGGCAACGTGAGCAGAAATCTTCTGGACCTACATGAGTGGAAACTAAACCAAAGAACCTTCACCCTTGTAACTCAGAAATGGTCATCCTGAAGGTAGACGTCTTTGCTTGGCAGGCAACGTGAGCAGAAATCTTCTGGACCTACATGAGTGGAAACTAAACCAAAGAACCTTCACCCTTATAACTCAGAAATGGTCATCCTGAAGGTAGACGTCTTTGCTTCCCACGTCAACCATCAGCTCAGCAAGTTCTGCACCAGGGAGCCTCACTGCAGGGCCTGGAAAGTGGATGCTCTAGCTTTCCAGTGGGTCAACCTCTCAGTCTATACAGTTCCCCCACTACCTCTCATTACCAGGGCACTGCTCAAAATAAAGGAGGAAAAACCAAGGGCAATCCTGATTGCCCCAGACTGGCCACTCCAGCACTCATACCCACTGCTGCGCAGCCTGTCCCCTCTGCCACTATGGTATCTCCCTCAGATCCCAGCACTCCTGACATAGAGGGAAGGAGAATTCCTGCATCCCCAATTGCAGACCCTCAATTTGGCAGCCTGGCTTATTCCATGACCACTGTACAAGCTGCCAATCTCAGTAAACAGGTTCCAGATATTATACGCTAGGCCGGATGCCCTAGCACTAGAAAGTCTTATGCTGACAAATGGAAATGTTTCTGCACCTGGATCCAGGCTAAGGGAGCCGATACGTCACAGCCTTCCCTACCTCTCATCCTGGATTACTTATCTGACTTACTGCACAGTGGTCTATCCTTTTCCTGTATTAAAATTCATGCCTCTGCTATCTCTGCTCATTTCAGCACTGGGCAACCTCTTTTCTCACATCCTCTCATCAAACATTTCCTCAGAGGGGCTAGCAACTTTAGGCCACCCAGAAGAGCACTTACCCCAGCTTGGAACCTAAACTTTGCGTGAGAGAAACTCACCCTGCCCCCCTTTGTACCAGCAGCTTCAGCAGAATTAGTTTCTCTCACGGAAGACGGCCTTGCTTGTGGTCATCACTTCAGCAAGAAGAGTATCCGAGCTACAAGCACTAATGGCTGTAGAGCCCTTCATCATTTTCCATGCTGACAGGGTCTCCCTCTGGACTAACCCATCCTTCATGCCAAAAGTGGTGTCCAGTGTGGCTCTCAACCAAGCCATTCATTTGCCCACTTTTTCCCTAACCCACAAAACAAGGGGGAAAGAATACTGCACTCTCTAGATGTGCACAGACAGCACAGATTCTATTTAGACAGGACTAAATCATTCAGAAAGACTGATCAGTTGTTAGTCAGCTTTGCTGCAGGAGCAGAGAGCAAAGCCATATCCAAACAAACCATTTCCAAATGGATAGCACACTGCATCCATTTCTGCTACAAGCAACACGGGAAACCTCCCCCTAAGGGGGTCAGAACTCACTCTGCCAGAGCAACCTCCACCTCTAGAGCTTTCCTCAGAGGACTCCCCACCAGGGACATCCTGGAGGCTGCAACATTGACATCTGTTCATACCTCCACCTAGCATTACCACGTACCTATCTTCTCCAAATCCAGGGCAGGCTTTGCCACTGAGGTCGTGCAGGGCATTCTAGCCAGCCTCCAGTCTTCATGACTGCCTCCACCCTTTTCCTCAGCTTTGGGAATCAACACAATCTCAGCCTCACTACAGGATATGTGCCCACAGAATGGCGTACAGCAACAGTGGTCCCACTCCACAAAGGTGGAGCCTCTACGGACCCTGGAAACTGTCGCCCCATAAGCCTGACTAGCTTAGTCTGCAAGGCTATGGAGAGGATCATCATGGAGCTCATAAACAAAGACATTGGGGACCTACAGACAATAGATCCTACCCAGTTCGGCTTTGTCAAGGGCAGATTCTGCCATTTGAACCTGGTTGACTGCTTTGAAACAGTCACCAAAGCCATAGATGAAGGGAAAGGTAGTCCACACAGCCTATCTGGACCTTGCAAAGGCATTTGACACAATACCCCACTCAGGCATCATAGATGAGCTATCCAGCTTAAATATAAACCCCTATGTCACAAAATGGGTCGCAAACTGGCTCAGACAGAACCCACAGAGTGAGAGTTGCTGGAGCCATGTCAGACTCGAAACCGGTCACAAGTGGAGTCCCACAGGGTTCTGTCCTGGGACCACTCTTGTTTGGTAATTACTTTTCCGAGGTACAGGCAAATGTGGGAGGACTATGGCTCACCAAGTTCGCAGACGACTGCAAACTGGGCGCCATAATCAACTCTCCAGTTGACACAAACATCCTTCAAAAAGGTCTCACAGAGACGGATAACTGGTGCCAACGCCATGGTTTAAAGCTAAATGCCAAAAAATGTATAGTCATACCCTTTGGCAAAAACAATGTGCCCACAAATTACCACATAGGCGGAAACCCATTAAGTACAGAGGAAGTTATTAGGGACCTGGGGACCCAAGTTGATAACAATCTCTCCTTTGAAAACCACATTGCCAAAGTGGTTAGAAAGACCTTCTACATAGCCCACCTCATCACGAAGGGTTTCACATCTAGATCAAGAGAGGTAATCGTGCACCTTTATTCATCCCTCATCAGGCCCATCATAGAATACAATGCCTCTTTTGGGATGTACCTTACCCGACACCTGCAGCAATTAGAAAGACCCCAAAAGTATCTCACCAAGAGGATCAAGGGTCTCAAACAGATGCCATATGCTGCTCGGTTAAAAAAACTCCAGCTCTACTCAGTTGCATACCGCCTACTTCGAGGCGATCTATGCCTGACATTCAAAGCTATGTCAAATCCAGAATTAATGGACATGCTCCACCTCAGTAAATCTAAATCCCTTAGAGCCACACGCTCGAGGGACTTGAACCTCAGCACAGAAATAAATAGAACTTGCTGGAGGGACAGGTTCATAACCCAGAGGCTCCCTTCGCTCTGGAATAGAATTCCAGTTCATGTGAGGCAGAGCACCTCACTGAATCTCTTCAGTAAGAATCTCGATAAGTGGATGGGGGATCGTAGGTTTGTCCCAGGGATTACTCCCGTGTCACTATTAGACAGAGGCACAGTATACTAAACCTTAAAAAGGGCACAGTATACTCAAATCAAGGGGTGGCGTAAGCCATACAGAATCGGGCTAGGCTTATAATTGCCCCAGGGCAGATAGCCTAGTATGAACCTATGAACACAAATGTGATGACTGCAACTGTGAAACATGAAGAAAATAGTACAGTTGAGTACACTTACCATAAATGTAGATGTTTGAGTGTATTCACTGTTGCAGTCCTGGTTTATCCCCCTTTCTGTCTATTATTAGAAGGAACTTTTTGGTACTTACTTTCTACTGGTGGGGTTCTTCCACCATATCCTGGCTGGCTGGCTCCCACTTGGGGGCTCCTGACAGGGCAAGAAAAACTGATGTAATGGCGTCGGCTGCCTTACTTTATACTATTGATGACCTGATGTCAGTCCTGAAGCGACAGTAACCGACGTAGAAATACTAAGCCTTTGGTATTCGGGCCGACTGAAGGCTACCCTGGCAGGGATAACCCAAATGTGATAACTGCAACAGTGAATACACTTAAACATCCACATTTAGGGTAAGTGTATACAACTGTACTATGTCTTTCTCTTCCATGTTGCAGTATTCTATCCACTGTCCTTTCCCCTTGGTCCTTGTATTTCTCTGAATGAGAGCTTGCCTCTCCTTTTCATCCTTGGACTGGTCTTCTGACTGGGGCATTAAATTCTGAGGATGGCACATCCAGATGTCACTTGTATGGCCTACGCTCCCTGCTGCCTGTGTGTGACATTCCACGGACCTTGGAGTAGTAAAAATCTTTTGTATACTGGCCAGACATTTGGGTTTTTTATTTGTAGAATCCCTCATGTTATGAATACTGCAATATGGAAGAGAAGGACATCTATGGTTATGGTAAGATTTTGCACAACTGTTCTTTCTCTACTGGGGCAATTCAGTTTTCGGTAATTGTATTTCCTTTATGACATACGTCCTGTGTTGGGAGCATGTGTGTGAAGTATGTTGTGCATGTAAGATCTAAAGGCTTTGGTATACTAGATGGATGTTGAGCTAGCCTTGGCTGGAGATCCCCAAGGTAAGAATACTGCAACAGTGAAATGGACATCTACTATTATGGTAAGATTTTACACAATTGTACTTTTTGTTACCAGGTTTTCTTCATCACATTTCTTAGCCTACAGCTGTCCTTCCTGTTGTATCCACTTTAGGCGATGTTTTCCTAACAGCTTGCAGTATGCCTGACAGTTGACTTCCTGCTCAGAAAAAGCCTGATGTGTCCAAGGAACTTTGTATAACCTAAGCATCTGTTTTTTAATCCAAAACAAATTCCAGCAGTTATTTCTTTATCAAAGACATCTTCTGACTAGGATGGGAAAGCTTTTGATAAATTTAGAAAGTTTGATCTTCTACTAATTTAACTTTCTGAATTGCCAGGCTCACGTGTTAAATTTTTTACTGGCTTCTTTTGAGAACATTAGAATTGACCTTCCTTCTTCCGAGGTTAAAACTTCACTGAATTCCTTAATTATGTCTGCTTATCAAGTTACTAAACACTGTTTTTAATGTTGTCTTATGGTTCTGGTGATGCTGTATCCAGAGTTGTTGCTTTTGGTTCTTTTATGAGAAAATGTGCTTGGTTACATTCTCAAAACTTACCAGATAATGTTACAAGTTGAGATTAAGTTCTGCTCTTGACAGAGGTGTTCTGTTTGGTCCAGCTGCTGCTGAGGTCCTTAAATTTTTGATGAAAGAAAGAAATTGATTTGTAAGGGTTACGCAGACCTTTAAACCCTCATTTCTATGTTTAACTTTCCTTGTAATTCAAGACACTTTTTCAAGAAGCATAATAAGATAGCTGAATGAAATTCATACAAACATAATTTGAAAAAGCAGTGGCAAGGAGGCTCAAAGAAGAAAGGGGAGCCTTCCAGAGCCAAGGACCATCTAGAAAGTCAGAATGACTATTTGTCCATTTTAAGCTACTTCCCTCCCACCCAGGCAGTCCTTTAAATATATTCTTCAGTCTGGGTGTTCAACTTCCCCAGTGGCATTAAATTTTGGAAAAATGGGCTCTGAAAATCAGCCATCATGGTACAGCTACCAGTGGAAAGCCATTCCTCATTTTCAGGCGATTATGTCAACCTGTAAACCAAATGCGCCTGTTTCCTAAAGTTTTGGAGCCCATGCCATTTTAGAGGGTCATAAAATTAGTTGTCTTAGATTAGGTGGGCAAAAGTTTACTTATGGACCTTTCTGGGGCCAAAGCAAGAGGAAACGTGGAGACCAGTCCTAGACATGTCCTTTCTCAGTTCCCATGTCAAGAACCCAAAATTCAAAATATTATCTCTCTAAACCTTGTTGTCACTCGTACCCCACATCAGTTTCAAAGTAACATTAGACTTGAGGATTTTTTTTTTTTATCACATTCCAGTTTTCAAAGAATTTAAATGTTTCTTAAGATTTTTTGTCTGGCTTACTTCATCAGTTCTAGGTTTTACCCTTTGGTGTGTGTACTGCACTAAGGGTATTTACACAATGTCTGTCCCCCCAAAAATGCTTATTGTAGGCATAAAGGCATTCACATCTTTCCATATTTGGACAATTATCTTATGTTTGTAGACTCTTTCCAAATGTCTAGATTCCCTAACATGTCCAAGAACTTTTGCTCAAACTGGGGTTTAAAGGGATCTTGAAGAAACCATCCCTTGTCCCTTCCCATACAATATTTTTTCTTGGATGTCATCTGGATTTGTCTGTGGGAAAGGCTTTTCTTTCTCTGGACAAAGTAGAACTGTACAGAGAAATCTTCACAAGTTTTTCCATCCTATCTTTGATATCTGACAGAATTTCTCAAGATTTTGGATTTTGTGGCTTGCATGATTTTCATGATTCCCTTGGGCAGACTTAACACGAGAAAAAAATCAATGGTACCTCTGATCAGTCTGGACTCTCAGCATCAGCACCCTTTATCTTTTCAGATTCCAATGCAGGGGATTGTAAAGTGGGAGTTATTATGGCAAATGAACCAGTAGTCTCCCAACCCAGGTTTTCCTTTTTTCCCTCCTGCTTCCCTTTGTCTGCCACAACAGATGTCTCGGACTTTGCTTGGGGAGGCTGTATTGAAAGGGGTGAAAGTTCATTCAGGAAATACACAAGTGCCTGAAACAGGAGCCATCCAAGAATTTCTTCTGGACAGGAATACTAAGGTGGTGTTACAGATTTATTTTAGTTCCTCCCAGAAAGATGAGGCATGACATCTCATTGAGGACTTCAGTGCCTGAAAGCTATTTTCCCAACACGCACACACGCACACACGCACACACACACACACACACACACACACACACACACATGCACACTTTACTCCGGCTTGCAATTCTGGTATTCTTCTGCAGTTTGTCATAATGTATTATTGCTGCTGTTTTCTTTACTTTGAAAAGATTTTTAATCATAAATAAGAATTAAATTAGGTAATTTGCTTTTCAACTTTATGCCTACAAACATGTCAACTGATGAAGCTATTGAGACTGCATCGCAGTATTTCAGAATTGCAAGGCAACAGGGTTTTCTCATGAAATTTTTCTTTGGATGGATCTTTTCACTTTTCCCTGTTTAGTGTTGAGACATGCCATAACATACTCTAAATTCCAATTGCGCTTGAATCTTTTGAATTCCTAACGTTTGTGTTGTGGACCCATGTAGTCAGATATGACAACATAAGCTATCCCCTGTTTGGTGGGGAATGTAAACCTTAATGCACTTGCATGTTATATCTGTCAGTTTAAGTGTATCAAAAACTTGGATTAATAATCTACACTCAAGATTCCTGGCTTCCCTGCCCACTCTGCTACATGGATGAACTGGTACCAGGTATAGTAGCATGTCTTCCATTGATTGCTGTGATATGAATTGAACATGGCAGAATTCTGGAACTGTTTACTCCAGTTGAGTCAACATCCCTGGCTGATGAATTATATATATGGCTTTTTTCCCCTTTTCCCTTCATTGCCTTTTGGCCATCAAACCTCTCTTTCAGGATCATTCTGCTCTGATCTTTGCATAGATGCTTAGCACCTCACATCACCCCATGAAGGATTCCTGTTCTCCACCAGAGATTATCTTAGTGACATCTCTCTTCTTTATTTGACCATTTTTATGTAAGGGTGATCAGGAAGAGAGGTCATAATCCAGGAAGTTGTAGTGTGTGTTTTCTTCAGGCATGTTTGCTGGTCCCTATGCTAGCCTAATATTTGCAAATATCTCACAGTGCTTTCACTGTGTCATGTACTTGCTTCTGTCTTTACCACATGCACAGCTCCTGCATGTAGCAGAGTTTACTGGGCCATGGACAGGAGCTCTGCATGTAGCAAAGCTCCTGAACATTGCAGAGTTTACTGGGCATAGACATCTTTAGCCAGTCCTTGTGTGAATGGTGAGTCTCTTGTTGCCTTTGAAAGCCAGTTACATGGGAAATCACTCTACCTCCCCCAGGGTGGGTGAACTGGTATTATCTGGCCACTGCCATCTTCCCTTTATTAGCTTGTCCAGAGTCCAGGCTGATAGTCAAACCACAGTCATCTAAGTTTCAGTCAAGGCTTTATCCTTGTACGCTGTGGAGCTACTTCTGTTGCTTTTTCTTTGCAGTTCATTATTCCCAGATGTGATTCATTTCACTTCTTAAAATATTTAAATTTTTATTTGATTGGGAAATGTTTTATATGTACTGAGCTTAAGACATTGAGATAGCTTATTTCCTCAAGTGAAAGACAACCTGAATTTCTTTCCCTACTGATGACATTTTTTTGTGTTGGTCATCTTTTCTTTATACATGTCAGTATGTCTCTGGAATTATTTCTGACATCCATAAACTATTTTGACTGTTCCCTTTTCTGCCTGATCATGTTTCTTGTGCAGCTATAAATGGTCTTCACCACAGATAACCAGTTTGATCTCTTTGGACAGCAGATTGCTTTACATTTTTAGATGACCTGTATATGCAGCACAGATGTGTCATTCATGTCAGTATTGTAATGTTTGTGCTTTTGTAACAAGTGTTTGGGTATCCTAAAACTTTTCTTATTCATAACTCTGTTCTCAAAATCATGTATGCCCACATGGTCCATTTTCAGGCTCAACTCATTTGATAAAAATAATACACAAAAAGCAAGAGCATGTAGAAGTAAGGAGCAACACAATTTACATTGTAGGGGGGGGGGGCAGTTTTACAAGAGTTACACTAAACTGAAATGTTTCATACAGCATGAGTAATCTGAGTTAACACAGAGTTCATAGCATGTGGAATGCCTTGGAAATCTTAGTAACAATTTTGTTGGTGGCCTGTTAAACAAGTAGAAAGATGTTAGGTGTGTGACAAATTTTCCTTATTACAGTGTTCACATTTTGCTTGCTTAAAGAGAAATGCTTTTAATTATTCTCAAAGTAAGAAAGAAAGGTGCAACATATTTACTTAGAGGTAGATTCCTACATTTTGGAGGCCATTACAGTGTGTGTTCAGTTTGCTTTACCTTCCCAAGAGGCAGCTTAGGAGTAGAGGGTAGATCGTGACCTCTGGTTATATGGAGTTTCTTTCTGAGAATCTGCTGGCGAAGTTGGGGAAGGATTCCATAGTGATGAATTTAAATATTATGGAATTTGGGATGAGGGTGATTCTTTGAGGAATGGGTTGTTGTTTGGCTTTTTTGAGTGGTGAAGTGGAGTTCTACCCTGGTGGAGAAAGTTACGAATTTTCAGATGTTGTAGATGGTTTGGAGCATCGATAGCCTCCTTTCTGGGACTCCAGTGGGTCAGCCTGTTTTTGAATGTGATTTCAAAATCTGGTGGACCTTTAAAAAAAAAAAAACAAAAAAAAAACAAGTGGGGGACCTTTCTTTATCTCAGGAGCAATCTCTTGTTACAGAGGAGAGAGGCAATAAAAACGAATACTCTAACTTGAGTAGCTTAGTCTGTGGTCAGAATTTTAGAAAAGTTGCACATCTTTTGGTATTTCTCCTCTCCCAAGTGATTTTGGAGGATATCCTGGTTCTGTACAGTGCTTTCTATCATGTTGCAGGTCTGACCTTCAAAAGATGCATGTCTGAAGTGGTGCATCACCATTTTCAGCTTGTACTATTTCCTTGTGGCATGGATGTTGTCTCTGCGGGGGGGGATCACTTTGTGCCCTCACCAGATGCAGTAATTCTTGGGTTGCAAGGCATTTGCTTTTTCCTTATCCAGATGACTAGCTCATTATTTGTAGTTGTAGGATAGGGTGTTGAGTTTTTACAGTTTGATAATCTCCTGTGGTAATCTGCCTCTCCAAATAAATACAGTCCAGGTTAAGTGCTGTCACCATTTTCAGGTAGTACCTTCTCGGTTTCCCCAGATCTCGTGTGCCTAAATATATTGGCCTGGTATGCCAAGGTCTTCATACAGAATGCTTATTCTACAATTTGTGACATCATTTAGTGTGTTCTTTATTCCCATCTTCCCCTCTTAGTTTTAGAAATCCCATTGGAATTGGTGGTCTGAATAATGTGTTTAGGCCCTTAGACACTCCTCTAAACTTGTTGAGACTGTTGCAGAATGAGCTAAGTCAGGTATGGTAGATACATTTTTGCAAAGTGTACAGTAAATGGACACATGGCACACACGAGCAAATATGCAAAGACAATGAAAGATGTAGATAAATGCATGCTTGATAGGCAGAGTATGATTATTTTACTTCTGTTTAATCAGGAATGAATAATTGTAATTTTCAGGATGGGAATGTGGTTGGAATGATGACAGATTTGTTTCCTTGTTCTTTCAGATCTTGCATGTGGAAGGTTTTCTGTTGTATGGATCTTTGAGCAGCTGATGGCTTTACCACGTCTTACAGGAGCTTTGCGTTCCTTCTCAAATGTCACCAGAAAAAATGATATTCTTGAGGAGTCTTCAGACTTAAAGGTAAGCTTTTTCAGATACCTTGTTTAACAAATACTGCAGTTTTGAATTATGCTGAAATGAAATCTTTGATGCAGATACAGGAGGTCATACAGTAAGAGGTGTAAAGGGCAAATTTGCACATATCTTTAGATCTTGTAGCAATTGCCTTGACAAGGCCCACCCCGTAAGGGTAACTAACATCAGTATCCAGCCATTTGTGCACTGAATACTTGCATATCCAAGACCAGTGTAGTATTTTCATGAAAAGTTGCTTCATGTGGTGTGTGTTCTGTTGGATGTGTATGCAAGTAGTAAAACTGTCCATTTGCTTGAAATGTGACACTACTATATCTAAGAGAGGAATTTTCACTCTGTGCTGCTGCTAGAGATGATTTGATTTTTTTTTTGCCTTTAATACAGTTCATTTTGTATACTTTCAGAGCTGTTCACATCTTCAAATTAAAAAAAAAAAAGATTAAAAAATGATTCCTTTAAGAGAATATTGTTTTATTAAAACAAAATCCAAAAGTTAAGCACTTTCACTTCTGATATAAATTAAAACTTCAGTGCTAACATACCTCGTAGTGAAGCAGAGCCAAATATAATGGGGGACAATGAGCCAAAATCAGAGACAGCTTTTAAATATTGCTTTTATGTCCGTCTATATCTTTGTTTACTGGGAAAGTCCAACTGGGATAAACCCTTTTTTCAGTGGAAGCCCGGGAAGAAGTAGTTTTGATAAATACGTAAAATACAGTTACCTATGTTTTGTATGCTCTCTGATATGTAAGTGTATAAATACAAGAGAAAAAGCTTTGCAGTACCTTACATAAACATCATTTAGAAAGCTTGTACATAGTTTGCATGGGTAGATGCAATGTTGAATATTCATTGGAAGTAGACACAGGCTTGTTTAGAGCAAAGATAGATATAACATTGCAAAAGATGTGGGCAAGAATGTATGCATTGAACTATACTTCTCTCTTAATCTCTGTAATACCATGGTTATGCATAAAGGCATACCCCTACAGCTATTTACTGACTGGAAGTGGTCATGTTTAATACTTAGACCTGTCAAAAAAGCAATGTCTGCCTAATCATCTGTGTTAAATTACTGTAAATACAATGAACCTGAAAAACTGTAGGATTGTAAGTACCAAACCTGTAAATGTATTATTACTGTGCTAAAATGACTCTTCACTATGTTATGTTTATATCTGGAGCTTTTTTCCCCGGGCCTCAGCCGAAAAAGAGTTTTGACAAACCTATTTGGCCTCTCTTGGTAAACAAAGGCAGATTAATAAGTGCTGCACATCTGTCTGAAACTACTTGAAATTTCTGTTTTGGTAAGCATAGTTTTTTTTCATCTTTTATGTTAAGTATGTCACTTCCATAAAGCATCTATTGGCTGTTGCAAACAAAATTGTTTTAAATGTTCTTGCAGCAGTACTGTTTGCTAACATGATATTAAAATTCAGGTCGGGTCTCTGATGTTTTATCAGCATTCCGTGCTAGTATATATGTACTATTGAGAGAAATTTAAACTGTTAATGTCATCAGCAAAGGTTTCTTTCTAACCTCTTTCCAAAAATGTATGTTGTAAAAATTCAACTGTACTATTAAAATCTTCAGAAGTTACACACGACTCTTACCAGTCATTTCTTAACTGAGTTTTCACCCTTCTTGTGTGAACAGAAACAGTCTGCATGTGAGTGAAACATACTTGGACTTAAAAGTTTTAGTATTAAGTTCTCTCACTTCTTTCCTTATGTAATAAAATGCCCAAAAAAGTAACCTTGTTTTTCCCATTTGTGTAAATAAACGTAAAAAAAAGAAAATCAGTTGACATATTGACCTCATGTAAAAAGTATTCAACTTCAACTTTTACTACCACTCTGTATAAAGAATGTCATATTTGTTTCTACTGTAAAATAGTACTTTAATGAAGCTTTGCAAAACGTTTAGAAACTCACTCCCCCAACTGGAAGTAACTGTTAACAAAAGAAGAGGCAAATATTGACACTATTGCCACAAATGACAGTTGCTTAAAGTACGTTTTGTAAAGTAGAAAAACATTTATTACGTAAAATTTTCTCAGTTATTTCAGAGGTCACATTCATGACATTACTGTGGTACACAAGAGTTTGTAGAAAGAAATATTTCTCGAAAGCTGAACTTCCCTGTGTGGTTTACAGATGTACGGGGAAGTTTTATCCACCACAGCAAATAAGATGGCGCCCTATTTGAAATGTCAGCATTACAAATACCAAGTGCTGACAAGCTCACCCCCCTCCCCTACCAAAGCCATGAAAAAAAGAGAATCTTGAAGATCACTCTTCTCCATTAAACTTAAATTTTTGCAGGGGAAAAAGCCCACCTGCACCCCCCCCCCCGAACTTAGAAATACCAACTCCATGATTGCCATACCTCAGAGAAAAGGGAATATACCTGGAAATGGCAGTTTCAGACTTGGTATATGCAAGTCCGTTTTTAAGGCTAGTCAGTTTCTGTATTTCAGAACTCACTTTAGTGGGACCAACATTTCATTATGGTTACCAATAAAATTTACCGGGCGGCCACGGTGGTGCAGTTGTTAGCATTGCCACCTCACAGCAAGAGGTTCTCTGGTTCAATTCTCGGCTGGGGGTGCCTTCTGTGTGGAGTCTGCATGTCCTCCCTGTGGTCGCGTGGGTTTCCTCCGGGTGCTCCGGTTTCCTCCCACGTCACAAAAACATGTTGTAGGTGGATTGGACACTCTAAATTGGCCCTAGGTGTGAGTGTGCGTGTGTGTGCCTTCTGTGGAAGGTTGGGCACCAGGCTGGCAACTCGACAACGTAAAACTCCACTGCCAATCATGAGAGGACAGGTGATCCACTGTGGCGACCCCTAACTGGGAAATGCCAAAAGAAGAAGACAACCAATAAAATTTACCCATGTTGATTTACTGCTTAGAAAGTAAACAAAGATGGCTTAGAAAATGCAGTGAGTCTTTAGTGAAAGACCAAATTTTGTTTAATAAAGGCTCAAGTTTTTCATGTTCTCACATGGCAAGTGGTTCAATCAACGACCTGCTCACAGACACAGTATGCCTAAAAGGCAGCTTATTTCTGTCTTTATACATCTTTGGAATAGAAAAGTGGTATCTTTGATTACATTATTTGAAAAATGAAAATTTCTGAGATATGCTGTCTTGAAATAACTTACTAATATAATCTACTTTTTTATAAGCACCTATAATTTCTGTACAAGGCACCTGACAATTTGAGAATTTTGTAAAAACTGCTTTGATTACATAGTTAGCTTGGGTAATGAGAGCAAGCCTTTCCCCTTTGGCTGCTTTCATTATACTTAATGAATGATGATGTCTCAATAAAGGCAACATACAAAGTTCTCTACTCAAATTATATTGTCTTTGCATAGGTGGAAAATGTTAAAATGTGCTGTATGTTCCTAGTGACTGGTATTTTACAAGTAACCAAGTACTCTGAACTGTTTTCTTAATACACAGGTTGCCATTGCTACTTTTTAAAAATGGAGATGTCATGAAAAATTAACTATTAAATCAAGTATGTAGTACATAACCATTAAGTCTGTAAGAGTTTGTGTTAATGGTGCTCTTTTCACAAGAAAAAACTGATTAGTCCTTTGATCAACAAAGTAAAAGAAGAAAATATCCTATCCAGTCATTTTTTTTCTACAACAAAGTCTCCTCAGCTAAAGCTGATTCCTTTACCAACATTTTTGGACCCTTTTTCTTCCCCTTCCTGTATTTCTCTGTGATGATGTGTTCTCTCTCTATTGTTAAGAGGTCCATGACTGCTGGAAGTTCTCCTGTTGTGATGTTTGTCTGCTCTTTGATTGGTTTGTTAATG
Source organism: Protopterus annectens (assembly GCF_019279795.1). Lineage (NCBI taxonomy): Eukaryota > Metazoa > Chordata > Ceratodontiformes > Protopteridae > Protopterus > Protopterus annectens. The sequence goes on along the minus strand of NC_056725.1, from coordinate 1,093,828,491 downwards.
ATTCAGAACATCTTGAAGACTATTTATGGCCCATGCAACCAGTTAAGGCAGTCTCCTTGGGACTTGTATTAGATGGTGCATTATGTGTCCTTATTTATTTTTTAAACGTTAGCAACATCTTTAGTGTTATAGAAGAAACCATATAGTATAAACTATGCATGGTGCACTTTCCACATTCCACTAGCAACCAGGCTTGAGTACTGACCATCATTTTTATCCATTTACAAACTTTTCTACAGGTCACTTTGGTTCACATCTGATCAGTCTTTGTTTATACTACTTTTATAAACCACCTTTTCTCAACTGTATACCGCACCATTGATGTTCATGTTTCACTGTTGCAGTCATCACCTGTGGGTCATCCCTGCTGTGGCAGCTCTCTGCCTGCTTGAATACCAGAGTCTGTGTTTTTCTGCTTTGGCTGCAGTCACCTGTAGTCTGACGTCAGGTTGTCATTGCTATAAAGCAAGGCAGCCAGTGTCATTACATCAGTCTTTCTTGCTGGGGAGCCCATAGCAGAAGCAGTTCGCATGAGTGCTGGTCGGTCACTACCAGAGTTTGAATTTCAGCTGAAAAATTCTAAAGCAAAGTACCTCATTGGGGACCCTTTTTCTTGCAGTAATCGATGTCCAAACAAGTGAACAATTGTCTCAGCTGTGGAAAGCAGATCCCACACTGACACTTCCATTCTTACTGCATCACTTGTTTAGGCCCAGACCATGAAGCCCCCCCCCCCTGTTGCCGGTTATGTGCCCTCTTTAATGCGAGAACCATTCGCCGTAGAGCTCCTTTTGTAGACAGTTATTTTCATTTTCCGTCTTTGCATTCTGATATGGCGTTCATCAGCTAACAGTCTGTGGACATTCCAAAAAAACGCAGAGATAAAGATAGAGACAGACCTCACAAGGCTAAGCCTTCTGACAATGCTACCGCTAAACTGGAAGTCAGTTCAAAAGAATTCAGTGAGGCGCTTTTGCAGCCCCTGATGCCCGATTTGATATCTATGCAGGCCTCTACTGAGACCCTTTCGGAGTCTGGTATGCCGCAAAAATCTTCTTTGTCTTCCGAGCCTTTGGCTTTCTCTGCCTTGGTTGGGTTCTGAGCCGCAACGCAGGCACTGGCTTCCGAGTAGGCTTTTTGCACTACCAAATCTAGACAAAAACCGACGTCTTCTCATCAGACTACTATTTCTCTTAGACTGACAGATTCTCTCAGGCCTAGAAGCCAGGCCATCCCTAGAAATTTTGCTTCTAGCCACCATCTTGCTCCTGCTCTACCACCCCAAGCACAAATACTTAAAATGGAGGAGGATCTCCTCTCCCTTATCTGGGGTAGTCAGGCTACAACTTATAAAAGGAAAAGGCACCCTTCTCCAGAAATTGACAAAACAGGATTCTGAGGAATCTGACTATTCAGATTTTGAAGAGGAACAGCAACCTCTGACTGCTTATGAGGATTCAGATGCAGAGGAATCCATCCCTTCTGCCTCTCCTCCAGAGGACCATTCCTTCGGGGAAACCCTTCACACCCTCAGGGAACCTTTTGAGTGGTAATCTCAGGACTTCCACCAGTCTAAGAAAAGACTTAGAGAGGTTCTGGACCTGCCCCAGCACAGACCCCTGGCCACCCACCCCATTTTAGAAGTGGTGGATGACTTTTTCCATGAATGCAGCTTAGCCCCTGACACCGTCCCACCTGCTCCCAGTAAACCCGACCGGTATTACAGAGTACAGGTTTCCCACACATACCTGTACAGAAATCCTGCTGCAGACCCAGATGTCATTACACAGGGACCTAAAGGAGCTAAGACTAGTCCTGCCAAGAATCCTATTCCTTCTGCCAAGGACTCCAGAGCTCTGGATAGATTGGGTAAAAAAGTATACACGTCTGCAACCTTAGTATCCGAGCACTCAGTTGTCAGTTCCATATGTTAAAATATCAGCAACACACTTACATTTCAACCTTTCCTGACTGTGCCAATTCGAGAGTTTGCAGATTTACTGCACTCTGCTTGTCAAGTGGCCAAACACTCATTACACTGTGGATATGATGCCCTAGAAGCCTCTAGCAGGGCAGCAATGACAGGATCTGTAATTAGGAGACATGCATGGCTGAAGGAACAACCTCTCCCTGATCATATCAAGTCTAAACTTATTGATGCACCCCTGAATAAGGAGCGCTTGTTTGGAGTAAAAGCAGAGGAGGTGCTTAAAAAGATGGAAGACAAAGCAAAACAAACAGTAAAAGATTTCTTTCAGGTTGAACCTCCCAGGTTCAGCAGGAACTTTCCCTCTAAGCACTGGTCCTTCCCTGCATCTAGCAGACAGGGCCGAAGTAAGCCCCGCAGGGACAAGACCATCCAGGCCCCTATCCCAGGGCCAGCAGAGAAGCAAACAGTGGACCATTTCTGCCCCAAAGCCAGGGAGTTCTAAGCCACCCTTCTATGGCAAAAATTCACAATGACTCCCCCCACAGCCCTCCTTTCACTCACCAAGAACTAGGAGGAGGGCTCTCCCTCTTCAAAGAAAATTGGCTTTCTGTAACAAAGGACCAATAGGTCTTAAAGATAATTTTTTCAGGGATACAAATTCTCTTTCAGCGAACTCCCAATTCCAAGAGAGTACCCAGACATGCCTCCAAACCAGTGGGCAGAGGCACTGAAACAGGTCCAAACTCTCATATCCCAGGGGGCAGTAGAACCTGTCCCCCCAGATCAAGCAGGCAAAGGCTTTTATTCCAGACTCTTCCTTGTTTCCAGAAAAAAGGGCACTTGGTGCCCCATCCTGGATCTGTCCATTCTGAACACCTCCCTGGTGGTCCCCAGATTCAAAATGCTCACCTTGCAGCAGCTGCTGCTTATGCTAACAAAAAATGCCTGGCTAGTGACCCAAGACCTAAAAGATGCCTACCTCCACATCCCCATAAGGGAGTCCTGCAGGAAATTATTGCGCTTCAGGGCAGGATCACAACACTTTCAGTTCTCTGTGCTCCCCTTTGGCTTATCTACTGCACCCAGAGTATTAACCAAATGCTTAGCCCTGGCCATAACATTTTGCAGACAAAGAAATATACAGATTTACCCTTACCTGGACAACTGCCTCATTCAGGCAGAATGCAGATAATAGCTGCTCCAGGACCTTCTCTTTGTCAAATCACTCCTAACTTCTCTGGGGTTCACCATCAATGAGAAGAAATCAAAGCAAACCTGCATCAAGAAGATCATTTTCTTCAGGGCTCTGATAGACACAACATCCCAGATGGCCTTCCTATCCCCAGAAAAGCAGAGATTCCTGCCTCTCTACTTTACCCAGCTGGCTTTACCCAGCTGGCTTCCAGAAGTCACCTCACCCCGAGGAAGTTCCTGCAAGCCCTGAGATACATGGCATCTTGCATCCTTCTAATTCCTCTGGCCAGGCTTCACATGAGAAAACTTCAGTGGTATCTAAAGAACTTTTGGTGCCAGTACTCTGTCTCTAGAGACCTCTCTCCCTCTGATCCCATGTATAAGGGCCGAGTTTCTCTGGTGGGCAGAGGCCTGTGCCAAGAACAAGGGTCTTCACTTCATCCTCTGCCCTTCCGGCCAGACCATCACCACTGATGCCTCAGACATTGCTTGGGGCGCTCACCTAGCAGGCAGGTGCACCCAAGGTCTTTGGTTGCCCAGTACCTTCACTAACACATCAATCGGAAAGAAATTATGGCAGCACAAAAGGCTCTGACATTCTTCAATCCCCATCTCAGGCTAGGGGTCCTCCTTATAAAAACAGAAAACACCACTGTAATGTGGTATATCAACAAACGGGAGGGAACCCAATCTTACTCTCTATGCAGACTAGCCATGAACCTCTGGCTAACAGCTGCCTCCATGGGTCTACACTTAATTGTCCAATACCTACCAGGGGTCAACAACACCCTGGGCAGACCACCTAAGCAGAAACTTACTTGACCCCCACGAATGGCAGCTCCACAGGGAAATCTTTCTGCAAATCACTCAGGAGTGGGGGACTCCGGAGCTGGATCTCTTTGCTTTGCACCTCAACCACCAGCTGCAAGGGTTCTGTACCAGGGAACATCACCTCCTAGTGTGGAAGGTGGATGCTTTGACCTTTCCCTGGAACTCCCTCTTTGTGTACGCTTTCCCTCCTCTGCCTCTAATTCCAAAGGTACTGATCAAAATAAGGGAGGAGAGACCAAAGGCCATCCTCATTTCTCCTGATTGGCCCAGGCAGCATTGGTACCCCTTATTGCATAGCCTGACTTTACAGCCCCCAGGCAGCTTCCCCTGATCTCAGACCTCTTGACCCAGCTGACTGAGGAGATACTGCACCCAGACTTGCAGACTCTGTCTTTCAGCATGGCTTATACCTTAAAAGCTAACCAAGAGTCCCTGTTAAGCAAACGGGTCCTAGACATTATCACAGTGGCCAGAAGGCCCAGCACCAAAAAATCTTATGCAGGGAAATGGAAAAGTTTCTGCTTTTGGAGCAACTCCAGTGGGGCCAGTACCTCACACCCTTCCATCCCTCTAATCTTGGATTACCTAGCAGAGTTGCTCAATAGTGGCCTCTCCTTCTCTTCTATTAAAATCCATGCCTCATTCATTTCAGCCCATTATGATTCAGACTTACCCCTCTTTTCTCCTCCTTTGATTAAACAATTTGTCAGAGGGGCTTCTAATATCGGACCTCCCAGAAGGCCACCCATGCCAGCCTGAGACCTGAATTATGTTTTAGAAAAACTAATCTTACCTCCTTTCGAACCTGATGCTTTAACAGAATTGAAATACCTCTCCTGGAAGACTGCCTTCCTACTAGCTATCACCTCTGCCAGAAGGGTTTCAGAACTTCAGGCACTCATGGCTGTTGAACCCTTCATCATTTTCCATACAGGCAGGGTTTCCATGAGGACTAACCCCCCCCCTCCTTTATGCCCAGGGTGGGCATCTGAAGTGACCCTCAACCTACCCACCTTCTTTCCCAACCCTCAAAACAAGGGGGAAAGAATTCTGCACTCTCTAGACATGCACAGACAGCTCAGATACTATCTGGACCATACTGAACCCTTCAGAAAAAGACCAGCTGCTTGTCAGCTTTGTCCCAGGGGCAGAGAGGAAGCCCATTTCTTAGCAAAGCATTTCCAAATGGATATTGCACTGTATCCATTTCTGCTACTGAATGCATAGGAACCCCCCCCCCAAGTCTATTCGTACCCATTCCACCAGGGCAGCCTCCACTTCCACAGCCTTCCTCAGAGGAGTCCCCAACAGGGACATATTGGAAGCTGCCACCTGGACCTCTGTCCATATCTTTGCAAAGCATTACCACCAACCTCTTTTTTCTAAGTCTAGGACAGGGTTTGCCTCTGCGGTTCTGCAGGGCTTGCTGACCCATGCCTAGGGCTCTAACCTATCCTTCCACCCCTCTCCTCAGCTTTGGGAATCCTCCCACAGGTGATGACTGCAACAGTGAAACACAAAGAACATAGTACAGTAGTGTACACTTAAAATAAATGTAGATGTCTGAGTGTATTCACTGCCGCAGTCCTGGTTTCCCTCCCACCATCCTCCTTATATCATCTACCCCAGGGGACATAAGCTTCCGATGGTGGCTTTTAGCCACCAGGGCCACTTTACCTTATTTCCTTGTACTTCTGACAGGTTAGTGCAAGAAAAACTAATGCAATGATGCCTTGCTTTATAGCACTGATGACCTGATGTCAGACTACAGGTGACTGCAGCCGACGCAGAAAAACATTGACTCTGGTATTCTGGCTGGCTGAGGGGCTACCACAGCAGGGATAACCAACAGGTGATGACTGCATCAGTGAATACACTCAAACATCTACATTATGGTAAGTGTACACAACTGTACTTTTTGCTTCCTTTACTGTCTTTACAGCAGTTTACATCTACCTCAGTGTAATTACCCCTTCCTTTTCTCTTACTGTGCTCAAAACTATATACAGTCAAACTGTATACACAGGGTTCAATCTAGGCTGATAGTTTTCTCTGTTTCTTGTAATGTCTGCCTTAATTTTCCCCCTTAACGTTTTCTTCTTTAATATTCCCCATGTTTCCTTCTTTATGTTGGAAGATGATCCACTTGGACCTTTTGTTAACTGATTTTTTTTTCTTTTTGCTATTATTGTAGCTTACTTTCTTCAATTTGTGCTGTTTGATTTTTCCATAATTTTTATTTTTGGTTTCTGTTCCATAATTAATTCTTTTAATTTTGGTTTCTGTCTTGTCTTCCATTTTCTTGTAATAAGTTTTATGACAGCAGCAAAGAATAGTTGATTTCAATAACACAACTGCTTTAGTAACTGACCCAGTGTTGCCTATTTTTGCCCGATTCAACATATGGGTTGTCGGAGCTGGCGAGATCTGACCTCAGCACTGAATTTGAAGCTTCTGTGGTTCCAGGGCTGTGACTTTTCCTCATACCCATAATTATCTGTACTCCATTCTAATGTCAGATCTCATTTTCTGCCTGAAGAATACAGATGCATATTTGAAGGCTCTTCCATTGCTTGTATCCTTTTTGGGTTCAAGCATTTTTCTCCTCTTCCTACTGAGAGTTTTTATACCTTTTTTGCCGTATAGCAAATTAAGTAGCTTGTGTGTTTGGCCATATAGGAAATTCAGTAACTTGTGTGTTTGGCCATATAGGAGAATTAAGTAGCTTGTGTGTTTTAGCATAGTGTTAGTATTGCTGTAGTTAGGTTTAGTTTACTGATATATAAGTATTTAATGTTTGTGTGAGTTTATCCTTTAAACTTTACATAGTGCTCTTTAACTAATATTGTGTTCTTTAAGAAGTAACCAGTGAAGTCAAAAACCAAGAACAAAACCAAGGAAGATACCCGGAAGAATGGTAGAATGGCCAGCAACCACTTTATTGAATAAAAAAACGCAGTCCAGTGCTTTCGACTAGCTTAAAGACTTCTTTAGAACTGCCATAATCACCAAAAACCAGCACTTAAATATCTACATCAGTCATGTGTTAACTCTGACTAATAGATGAAGTGTTAAAAACACATGTAAAAGTACTTGTAACTCTGTTACCTAATAACAAAAACATTAAATTTTTAATAAAAAACAGTACTACGAATACAGTGTAACATAAAAATAAATATAAAACCTGTGTTGAGTTAAAATGGCAAAATTCAACCTTCAAAACTCTTAAGCTTCAAAAGTGGTATAATGGAACAAGCATCATTAAGAGCCGTGGAATCTAATGCATTAAGCCTAGGGATCCACATTAAGTCTCTCATATAAATATGTTCCTCTAGTATACATCTCCTAGGGTCTTTCAGAATGTTATCTAAAACAACAAAATTAAATTTGTGGCCAGGAGCAAGTTCGACAAAAGCACTTGACTGCTGTTTTTATGCAGTAAAGTGGCTGCTGGTCATTCTACTATTCTTCTGGGTATCTTCTTTGCTTTTGTTCTTTAGCTGATAAGTTGTTGCTGTGGCCATTTTTTCTATCACCCCTTTTACTTCTAATAAGAGTGAATTACTGGCTAGTTCTGATTCACAGGGATTTAATAAATGCTAATAATGTGGACACAATTTGCCCCATCAAGATCCACATTTGCTGTGTGTGTACTGTTTGGGTGCTGCCCATTTAGACTTTGACTGGCAGTCTTGTGCTGCTTTTAGCGCTAGAACTCTTTAACAAGATGGGAGAAGCTACTTTCCCCACAGAGAGGCGCTTCTACTTTGGCAGGATCTTTCTCTGCATCTGTCGCCAGAAATTTGGATAAGTCAAAGGCCAGAGAGAAGTGTAAAGAAACAGATAAGGCACCTTTGGAAAGTATGGAGGTATCCAGAAAACGTTTGCTGGATCCAGTAGTTGGACCAGTCCCAAAATATGCTTGGAAGTCAGAACTGATGGCTTCTCAGTCCCATTGCTCTTCTCCATGACCGTGGTTCTTGTTGGAAGCAGTGAGCATGAGGCTCCATTCTCCTTTTCTCCAGGAAAGTAGGTATTCGAGACCACTCTGTGTCATCTTTGTGGTCATCTTTAAGTCTTACTAATCTGTTGTTGCTGAGGACAACTTTGCTGCGAGCCTTTTGCTTCCTACCTCAGCAAGTGCAGCTGTTACTTTATCTTGATCCCTCCACAGGGTCAGTCACTAAGGGATGCTGTGGTCCACAGTTGTCCCACGAGTCTCCTTTATGCGTTTCTACCCTCTTCCATTGATAATTCATCCAGAAAGCAAGACAGTGCAAGGCCAGGGTGATCCTCATTGCCCCCTTCTGGCCCCAGCAAACTTTTTCCGCCTTCCTGTGACCTCTTCTACTACATCCTCCATGGATGTTCAATCACTAGCCAGATCTTTTGTCTCGCCCATCTGGCTTGCCTTATCTGGACTAGAAGTCCATGAAACTAACCGCATCTTTCTTCCAACTTTGATTGTAGCCAGAGATGCCAGACTTCCCAAAACAATTGTCAAGATTATTTTGGCTTCTCCGAAGTCATCTACAAAGAAAGGTATACTACAGTAAATGGTGAAGATTCTCTGAGCGGTTTTTAAGGGACTGGACTGCTTTTCTGTACCCTTTCCGACTATCAAAGATATCAGCCAAAAATTCCAAGACAAAGGTTCTTGCTATTCCACCATCAGGGTTCAAATGGCAGCAATTTCAAACTTTTACTTTGGGGCACATTGATTCTTGCCTAGAGTCTGTAAATATTTCTAAAGCTTTCATAATAGGAATCCTTCTTTCACAACTACCAATCAGGGACCCATTTCTGCTATGAAATGGTACCATCATGCTTCAAGTTTTGACTTAACCGGTCACAGTAGATATTAGCTTTCTAACTTGGAAGACCATCTTTCTGATGGCAGTTACATTTGCCAGAAGAATTTCAGAATTAAAGGCACAGTCATGCAATCCTCCCTATTTAATTTTCCATATGGGCGAGAGTTCTCTCAGAACTAATGCAGCCTTCCTTCCTAAGGTGGCAAC